>NC_136796.1:37016238-37126525 GCF_951216825.1 Electrona antarctica
TTGACTCTTTCTCTTTCTCTCCTCCATCTCTGCCTTCGTTTACATCAAACCATGTTTTTTTCTTAAATGCAAAAAGTTGAAAAACGGCTTAAATGCGAACCGCAAACTCACTTTTATCGCGGAAGTGTGTTTGTGTTCAGGTATAGTCTTATTTATTTTGGTCGGCCCAATCAATGGAACTGTACCAGTACTTTGTGCGTGCGTGCAAAAAAAGTCTGTCTGTTGTTTTGTTTTTTTATAAAGTATATTTATTGGTTTTAACAACTTTTAAGGACAACAAACAGACATTACACAACAAGAACATAATAACAAACAATAAAATAAAAGAAAGAAAATAAAAGAAAAGAAAAACAGCTCAGGCACAACACTATTATAAATAAAAAGATTGAATATACAAAGACATGGCAAGAACAATGAACCATAATGACAATAAGTGGCTTTTGAGTTTTGATAGACTCCCATATTATTGTATTTATATACATACAGTATATAAATGGTGTGGTGTGGTGCCTAAGGTTCAAGTCGTCTGTCTGTTGTTATGGTGTGGTGCCTAAGGGGCAAGTCGTCTGTCTGTTGTTATGGTGTGGTGCCTAAGGTTCAAGTCGTCTGGACGATGTATGGATCCAAGTTTTTGTGTGTCTGTCCGCCTGTCCATCCACTGCTAATCTCTCGAATGACTATACGGGTCAGTTGCAAATTCCTTGTTCACGCGGCCAGTAGGCCAATGAAACCCCTGGATATTTTTTGCAGAGGGCTTGACATAAACTTTTTGAGGCACTTGTCCTTTGGACAAGTACATTTCCCATTCACTTATCAGGGCACAAAAGTCACTTGTCCGCAAATTGAAGGGTCCATTTGGTTCCATTTGCACAGAGTCACGGCGATCTTTGAAATTAGGGCGGCTCGAGAAACCCCATCATGCTGGAGTCGTATAGTGGTCATTTTCTCCCGCCGTCCATCCCTCTCCTTCAGGTCGTGTCAGCCCTTTTAACCTCCCGCTCGTTTGTCTTAACGTGTGTTGTCCTGCCTCTCGGCTTTAACCTTTCTCCACTTCTCATTAGGCGTCCCAATTTGAAGGCAACCCAAACTGAAGGGGGGGGCGGAGGGGAGGAGGGTTGGGCCGGGATGGGATGGCCAATAGGGCTCTTAATGCTCTCGCCGTTATCCGACATGTAATCAACTATAGGCCGTATCCATAAAATGAGCCATAAAGGTTTAGCTGTGAGCTGTATAGGGGGCTTTAGAGCCGCAGCCCGCCTGCTGTTCCCAGCCTCTCGTTTTGGGTCTGAACGGGATGCCAAGAGCCCGTTCTGTCCCCCCCCCCCCACACTTTATGTATATAATATATAGGCCTATATATTTATATATATATATCTGTGCTCACCTTCAATGAGACGATTATGATCTTTCGCTCCCTCCCTCCCCCGCCTCCCCTCCCCTCCTCTTTCACTTGTATGGTCAAATATGGTAACGCTTAAAATGGAGGGACTTTTTTTTCTTTGGCGGAAAATGCCAATGTTGCAGTTTGGAGTTTGGAGTTTGACAGCTTCCCGTAAGCCAGAGGCAAACGGGAACAATCCATCATTCATATCGGTGCACCCCTCCCCCCCCCCCCCCCCCCCGCCCTCCCCCCACAAAGAAACAACAACAAACAGGCCGAGGCCTATTTAAGATGTGAAGGCTGCCATGGCAACAGATTGCGATCTAATTGCGGCGTGCTGGCCCCCCTTTTGTGTGTAACTACACAGTAACCATTGGCAACCATAGAGAGAGAAGTATTATTAAAGAAGAAAGAATGGGAGACGAGGACTCGAGACCAGGTCACTGGATAGAGAACCAAAAAAAGACTGGCAGAGTGAGATAGAATGAGATAATGCTCTGAGGGAGGGGGAAAACCGTCCAGAGGAGGAGAATGAGAGAAACAATTAGAGGAACGAACAAGTGAGTCACAGTGACAGTCTGACAGAGGCAGTGTCAGTCAGTCAGTCAGTCACACACAGCTCAGTTTCCCCAAAACAAAACCCGTCTTTTACACACACACAGCAAAACACGTACAGTAGTGTTCATTTAACTTTGACGGTATAAAATAGACCCAGATGTTTCTTTTTATACTGTGCGCGCTACCGCTATACTCTGCAATGAAAAGCCTTGTTGTGTCACCGCGTCGCAAAAGAAAGAGCCAGCCATTTTTCCCTCGCCACACCTTTACCCCAGAATAGCCCTTAAAAACATGAAAGCCAAAGAACTGCATGGGACCTGCCCCAACGTGCTCCAGTGGCTTTACTCTCCCTCCCCTCAACACGAACACGTTTGAAAAGCAAGTCAAGTGAGAGGTTAGGGAGACGGACAGAAAGACAGAGACCCTGCAGACAAACAGCTGACAGCTAGACAGACTGCTGCATCAGCTGGATCTCCCCCCCCCCCAAACCCCCCCCCCCGCTGGCCTCCCGCACTCTTCCCCTATCCGCCATGTTTGCCCTGCGTCTGCTTGATGGAAATTATGTCACTTTCAGTACAGTGGGGATTTTCAACCGTTTTAACTTCAAGGACCCCACTGTTTGACATCCCTTGGGCGGGGAGGCGGGGGCAAGCTACGGGAGGCAGTGTAGCAGGCTTATCGAACCCACTATCGAGCATTTTCTGTTCTTTTGTGGAAAGACGGGAGACAATAAATTCTGAACAGAACCAGTATCTTTTACTATAGGGCCTTCAAATAAAATGCTTTTCTAACAGAAGAAAGGTAAATTACCTTTTTACCAAGAAAATAAAATATGAATGAAACTGTTCAACATGACATCATGGGCCGCTATTTTTTTTAAATTTTATTCTTTATTTACCCAGGGAAGTAGCTGAGCACAGGTGCTCATTTTCAGCAACACCCTGCACAAAATGCTATGCTCGATAACAGGCTTGATAAGCCCAAAGCTTATTGATAACGGGTACTCAATGAGCTTGTCATCAGATTTTTTTCGTTGATGAAATTGTCAATATATTTAGTCTTAGTTTTAGCCATCCTAGCTTAGTTTTCATTTAGTTTCCATTCAATTTTCGTCAGTAAAAAAAGGTAGGACATTTTTTGTCATATTATTAGTTGAGTATTAGTTGAGTTAAATCAACACTGCTGTCCTATATTTTGTGGATGATGCTTTGGCTTCATGTGGTTGCAATAACTACATAACTTGTAGATCTAACTTGTAGATCTGCTATTTTTTTTAAATCTTGAAAATGTGGCACAAATCTTTGAATATATATACTCCTTTCAGAGCGAACGTTTTTAACTCAAATCTTTGCTTCTGGGAGGTCCCTGGAACATGTTTTCAGATGGGGAACCACTGACATAGAAACATAGGGTTTTTCTGAAAACTGTCTTAATTTAGAAGACATTTTGTAGAATCTGGTGAGGTCTCAGTAATAAATGGGCTAAAGGCCAGATCGCTTCTCTCCCTCAGGACGTCTTACTGGTAAATGTGCTCTGCAAATAAATGATCATAGTTATTTGATTTCTGAACTCTTTCTTTTGGCTGTCACCCCAGGCTGGCGGTTCCCAGGTGATCTTTACCAACCCTCTGGAGATCGTGAAGATCCGTCTGCAGGTGGCAGGGCAGATCACCACCGGGCCCAGAGTCAGCGCCATGTCCGTCATGAGAGACCTGGGCTTCTTTGGACTCTACAAGGTGAGGCTCAATGTGTTTATGGTGGCTGGAGTCCACTGTTTTAGTTTTAGTCATAGTCTTTTGGATAACATTTAATTTAGTTTTAGTCGTATTTTAGTCACCTGAAATGCTTTAGTGTTGGGTCTAGTTTTAGTCGACTAAATGTCATGCGATTTTAGTCTACTAAATCTACAGTTGTTTTTTGTCGACAAAAATGCATTTTGGTGGGCCTTGATGCCGTTGTAAATGGCTGATTTTACACTTGCTGAAAATAGCCGATCTACAAGCTCACGACGCGTCGTGCTGTGAGCTTGGCAGATACCATGTCTCGCTAGATTTGTTTTTTTAATGTATTTGCCACTGTTGTCCTGCATTTTTGCGATGAAGATAATTGTGTAAGTGTTGTACTGTTGTTGCCGTTTGTTTTTACTGTTGTTTGAGAATTAGAGTAAATTTGGGGGTCCTTGACATGAAGAAGTTTGGGAACCACTGCTGTAGGAAATGACAATCACAGCCCCACAAAGCATCAACACATTGCAGCTGTTATGGCTTGTCTCAATTGACAAGGTGAACACTGTACTTTGACTTAGCTACTTCATGGTCTGAATTTGAACATCAGTATACATCTGATGCACTTGATCCATTTCCTTCTGATCAAGTGGTAGACACTAGGGTTGACTAGTTGCCTAGTTGACTAGTCGACTAGTTGTTTAACTAGGCCTACCTATTATGTAAAAAAACACTTAAAAAGTTTTTTTTATATATATACATTTAAAAACTGTACAGTGGTGACTATAATCTAGCTGATTTTGAGGCCTACAAAAACGGGATAATTTTTTTAATGTATTATTATTATTATTATCTTATCAAGTACCAGTAGTCAACTAGTACCAATGAGGTCAACTAGTGGATTTACTAGTCGACTTGTTGAATAGTCGACTAGTTGCTTAAAGCCCTAGTAGACACCATGTTTTTGTTCTTGCTTACTGTAAATCGCTCTGGATTATAAGAGCGTCTGCCAAAGGCTTAAATTGCCTGAATTGTAAATTGTAGACATAATGCTGCACCTCATGGTAAGACCTCATGGCAAGATTGTTGCACAAAGCAAGTGGTGCTTTTCCCATATCACCCAGCAGTGGTGGAAAGTAACTAAGTACATTCAAGTTAAGTGCAGTGAGGTATTTGTACTTTACTTTAGTATTTCCAATACTTGTCTTTTACCTCTACTCCACTACATCTCAGAGGCAAATATTGTAATTTTACTCCACTACATTTATTTGAAAACTTCAGTTACTTTGTAGATTTTGATTATTACAAAACATACATTAACCACATACCAAAATAGCCGATTTACAAGCATTGTGAGCTTGTAGATCGGCTATTTTCTAAAGATTGTTTTTATACTATATATTGAAATGGGACGTTCTGCACAATGACTATTTTTACTTTTGGTACTTTAAGTACATTTTGATACCAATACTTTTGTACTTTTACTCAAGTACATTTCTAATTCCGGACTTTTACTTGTAACGGTCTAACGGAGTATTTACCCAAGTAAAACAATGGAGTACTTTTTCCACCACCCAGTCACCGTGTCAAAGTACTGTTCTGTGGGCTCAGCGGTCCAGGCACCTTGGCTGGTAATCCAGTCTGGCAGTGTGCCGCGGGTTCGACTCCCGATCCCGACGGCCTTTACTGCATGTCACCCCCCATCTCTCTCCCCATTTCCTGTCAGCCTACTGTCTGTTCCTCCATAAAAAAAAAAAAAAAAAAAAGGCGAAAGCCACAAAAAAAAAACATAAAAAAAAAAAAAAAAGTACTGTTCTGTGCTCTGAGCAGTGGCTCTGAATGAAAAGGTGAGGGTGGCTTTTTGTGGCTTTTTGTGACATTAAATGTCGGCGGGGAACGAGTTAAGTAAAGTTTTGAGGTGTTTGTACTTTACTTGAGTACTTCCAATTTCCAATACTTTTACTTCTACTCCACTACATCTCAGAGCCAAACATTTGTACTTTTACGCCACTACAATTATTTGAAAACGTTAGTTACTTACTTTGGAGATTTTAATTTTGATTAGAAAACATACATTAACCACTTCAGCACTGTATACATTTTGGCCATTTGAAAATAGCTGATCTACAAGCTCACAATGCGTCGCTCATTGTATGACTTGGGCACAAACCGCTGCACTCCATCTTTATTATCTTTTTAATGTTTTTATTTTGTTTGTATGTATCGTAGTGCTGCTAGATCAGCTATTTTCAAAATATTTTGTACACACTTTTAACTTGTGAAATGGGATATCCTGCAATATGAGTACTTTTACTTTTTAGTACTTTAAGTACATTTTGATGCCGATACTCCTGTACTTTTACACATTGAATACGGGACTTCTACTTGTAACGGAGAACATCTACACTGCAGTATTTATACTTTTACTTAAGTGAAACATTTGAGTACTTTTTCCACCACTGCTTGAACGACGCATCCAGTAGCGCCACACACAGCCCTACAGTAACATGCATTGTAAATGGTAAATGGTGCATTTATATAGCACCTTTATCCAAGGTGCTATACATAGATTGTGAATTTGTGCATTACATTCACCCATTCACACACACATTCATACACCGATGGCAGCGGAAAACATGCAAGGCACCAACCAGCACATCAGAAGCAATTAGGGGTTCAGTGTCTTGCTCAAGGACACTAACTCTGGGGGAGCCCGGGTTCGAACTGGCAACCTTGCGGTTACCATCCAGCCACTCTACCCCTGAGCCACCGCCGCCCCAAGAGCCTCTCTGTTGTTCCCACACAGCTTCAAAACGGTCCATTATTCCTAATTGCAGTTGTGACTAAATCATAGGAGCTTTTATTTTTATTGACTATTGTGGAATTATAGATGTTATACGCGTAGCCGACATCGGCTATCATTTAAAATCAACATTTCCATGTGGTCCTTCATTGGAGTGCAAGAAAAGGCTCAATTTATGCTCCCAAGCTGTATTTAACCCTAATTGCCATAATTGGCATTTTTCTAACGGGCATGGGGCTAAAAATGACAGCGTACTGTTTAATCATATTAGTGTGCGTGCGATATTTCTCGACCCACAGATTGTAAAGCGTTGGATTACAGTTTCATAGCAGTGGCTGATAGTTTTGTAGCAATGCTGCATTGTTTTAGTTTTAGTTGGTCTCTTATTTTATTTCCAGAATCGTCATGGTTCCGTTTTGATCATTCGCAGCTTCAGAGTTGCCAGTTGGGATGTCACATGTGCACGCACGCACGCACTCACGCACGCACGCACGCACGCACGCACGCACGCACGCACGCACGCACGCACACACACAATCACACTATAGCAGTGGCTCCCAAATGGTGTGCCATGAGACAATCACACACTGATATAGCTATGCAAAAAAGTAACACATTATTTTGTAATTTACTCTATCACCAAATTGTACTCTCTCACTTCCCAATACAGAGGCAAATTCTGTACCCTAAAATTATTTTACCCAATTTCAACCTGACGTCCCCATTTTGCATGCATTTGTATTATTTGACCTTGACTAACCCGTAACAAATCACACCCGTGTGAAGTGAGGGGCGCTCTTATCATCGTACATCATGACGTAAATTCTCCAGTCATTGTCAGTGAGAATTTAATGTTTGTGTAAGACGAAAATCTACACTAATAGCTGAATATAGGACCTCAAAAAAATTATCACAAATTACAAAATAGCAGATCTACAAGCTCAAGACGTTGAAATCTATTCTATCTAATTTCGGCATGATACTTTGACCTTCCCATTGGCACATGTTTGAAAACCGCTGCACTCCATCTTTATTATCTTTTTAATGTTTTTATGTTGTTTGTATGTATCGTAGTGCTGCTAGATCATTTTATACATTCTACGTCTATAATGTTCTATACAGACACACTCTCTGGAAACGAATAGTCCAATTTTGTACAAATACCAGCAGACCGAGAAGAGACAAACAAACAATGGGAATGAATGGGCTCACTGTGGCTTTCACTAAAACTAGCTATTGAACTGGGCTAGTTAGGCACATCGGCTTATACTGTTAAACAAAGAATGTCTCATAAAATGATCATATCAGGAAGCCTTAAGGGAACATGACGAATCAACTGACATCCAGCATGACGGCATTCATCCGTGCAGATATTAATTTATGACCTATCTTTGTGCGTGCATGCGTGTGGACGCAATGAATGTACAGTGGCTACTGTTGGACACCCAGTTACCATATTTAACTGTCAGTGTATGGTTGGTGGTGCTATGTTATAAGGCCATTGTGCTGGCTGTCTGCTGCTCTGACTACCTGTCAATGTAGCCCAGGTACTTGCATGCAAACCTGTAGGTTCTGTTAACAAGGCTGTTGAAGAATGCTGAATATGGTGCCACTGCCTGCTCCCGTCTCTGTCTGCCTGCCTATCTGTCTAGCCTTCCTCCCTTGACATCGGAGAGAGAAGAACGAGGAAGAGAGCGAAAGTGTGCATCCATGTGAGCCTTTGTGCGAGCATGCATGCTCACAGGCTTCCATGCACGAGCCAGCCGAAGGCCTTACTTTCTGCAGTTTGTGGGCCCTGCTATCACTGCACAAAGTCCTGTGTGTGTGTGTGTGTGTGTGTGTGTGTGTGTGTGTGTGTGTGTGTGTGTGTGTGTGTGTACACACACACGCACACGCACACAACATTGCGTTCATCTACGCAAAGACACGAGACAATGTGCATTGAGAAAGCAGCAGCAGTGGTGGTGGTGGAGGGGAGGCGGAGAGGAGACGAGCTCCAGCCTGCTAGCCCCAGACGGGCTGGCTCCGGAGGGGCTGCGCCCAGGCACAGAGCAGCCTTTGTCAGTGTAATTATCCTGACGCTCAGCCACTCCGCTAGAGGAGCTACCGTTCGCCGTGGTTGGCTAACACACTAGCGCCACCATTCTACCGCCGGGGGGAAGCTGTCACTGTGGGAACGGGGGAGCCGAGGCAAGTCTTCCACGTATTATCGTGTCAGGTTAATGCATCAGTTGTGTTACATGCAGAAAGTACGACGGCCGCATATGTTGGCGCGTGGTTTTTTGCATTCCACTTTTTTATATTTTGCAGATGCGTGGCAACGTCATTTATTTGGCACAAGTTCATGTGCAGAAAGAAATGAGAAACTCCTACTTTCCCTCTCTCTCTCTCTCTCTCTCTCTCTCTCTCTCTCTCTCTCTCGCATGTACACACGCTCTCTTTCCCACACAGCACCACTAACTCTCAAATCGTTCTGATTAAATTCATCGTTATTTCCCATCGGATGTCCCCCAACACGGCCGGCGTCCCAGTAGTGCTGTGTCACGGCCTCCAAGGCCGGGGGGCCTGCGGGCGGGCGGGCGGGCGGGCGGGCGGGCGGGCGGGCGGGCGGGCCAGCCTGTCTGTCTGTCTGTCTGTCCCGCCTACGATAGCCATCTCGTGGCTTTCAGCAGCCGCTCTGGCCCCTGCCGGGCAGCACTAGGGAGGGAGGGACGGACAGACAGACAGACAGACAGACGTGCTAGAGGAAAAAGAGAAGGAAAAGAGATAGCTTGGGCTTCTGCCAATCGTGTGTGTGTGTGTGTGTGTGTGTGTGTGTGTGTGTGTGTGTGTGTGTGTGTCAGAGAGAGACAGACACAGAGAGAGAGAGAGAGAGAGAGAGAGGAGGAACCAAGGGATTATCCCCCAGGAGTTAAATGAAGCCTATCCAAAAACAGGGAGATCCTGCCTTCTGTTGACTGTACAGTAGTCGCTGTATCGAGAGAGAGAGAGAGAGAGAGAGAGGGTGGCAACAGGCCAAACGGAGCTGGAAATGCAGAAGGAAACCCAATAGCCTTGATGATGTGGCTTTGTTTACAGTGGCAGACAAGAAGCCATCTTCTAGTACCCTACCCCACTCCCAACTCCACCCCACTCCACTTATTTCTTCAGTCAGCCTGTCTGTCTCCTCTGTTTTACACGTGCATCACCCCCCCCCGCCCTCCTTCTCCCTCTTAAAACCGTGCTCTTGTCTTTGACTGCCTCATACGCTGGTGAGGGCTGAGCAGGTGGGCCGATATTGACGGTGTGTGCATGCCAGAGGGCTCTGACCTGCAGTGGTAGATATGTCAGTCAATAGACTGTGGGAGAATGCGCTCCCAAGGGGCCACGGTACGTGGCGCAGTCGGTAGCGCTGTCGCCTCACAGCTAGAAGGTTCTGAGTTCGAGTCCAGCTGTAGGCGCTGGGGGCGTGTTCTCCCCTCCGCGTCATCAGTGCCCATACCCTGGGTGGGGTTGACAAAAGGGCCTGTCTGTGTGGAGTTTACATGTTCTCCCTGTGTCTCCTATGGTAGGTACCCTCATAAAAAACATGCAGTAGTCCTG
Source organism: Electrona antarctica (assembly GCF_951216825.1). NCBI lineage: Eukaryota > Metazoa > Chordata > Actinopteri > Myctophiformes > Myctophidae > Electrona > Electrona antarctica. The sequence goes on from NC_136796.1 coordinate 37,026,286, forward strand.
GTCTCTATACTGCCTCCCCCTGGCCAGCCGGGGCGCCTGATGGAGGGGAAAAGAACTGGATGGAATAACAATGTGCTACAACCAGCCAGGGAAACTCTATCCTGTCAGGTGAAAAGAAGCAGCTTGGACTCCTCATGCATTGAAGGAAGCATGAGGTCAGTCCGTTGCTCTCCCCAGGTTGACAGAGAGAGTAGCGCTCAAACATTACATTAGATAATTGACAAATTAAAGAAACAAAAAAGGAAAATGCGCTCCAGTCCCGTGGAACTATCTCGTAGAGTCATGTGAAGACGATGCGATTCTCTGCCCTGTGAGAGGGCCTATATTTCACATTGTGGCTGGAAAAATGGATCCATCATCGGGGAACCGAGCCAGCGCTCAGGGCTTGAATCCCCCTGTCCTCCATCTCACTTGTTCTCTTTGTCACTGGCCATTTATATATTCCTTTATTGTCAAGGTTGTACTTTATTGTTAGATCTTGTGTACAGGTGCATAAGAATAACTTATTTTTGTTTGGCTTCCTTCAGACAATGCAGCAGCATAGATAGCATAACATTCGCAACAGCCAAAAACACAGCAGACAAAGAGATAGAATAAAGAGTGCAAGATAGAGCAATCAAAAGAGCAATCAAAAGAGTAAAAATCACACCCGTGTGAACTGAGTGGTGTAAGGTCTTATATAGACTGATCAACTGTGGTCTGACGTAATGTCTGACGTAATGAAATCACACCCGTGTGAACTGGGTGACCATAGCAACCATGCTCATTTTTTTACGGACAGACACGTAAACGGACAGACACGTAAACTAACAAAGCCAGTTGTAGGAGTGGTTTACCTGTAGTATCAACTTTTTTTGAACAGCTTCACAGTAGGTTATGTTCCATATATACAACACAGTTTAGTTTAAGAAGGTGCAATTTGAGCCTGTATATATATTCCATATTCCATGTTGTCTTGCACCCTCTTCCCATCATCTGCCAGTTTCTTTTCCCTCTCTCTCTCATTCTCTCTCCCTCTCTTTCCCTAGCGTGCACGTTCTCTCAACTCTGTGTTGATTTTGACAGCACATTTGGATTTTAGATTTAGTCATAGTCTCTTGAATAGTTTGCATTTAGTTTTAGTCACGTTTTAGTCTTAGTGTTAGTCTAGTTTTAGTCGACTAAATATCACAAAATTTGTATTTTGGCGGGCCTTGATGCCGTCTGCGCCGTTGTGAACTTGTGAGCTTGTAGATCGGCTATTTTCAGCATGCAACCAAGTGTAAAACGACTTATACTGGATCTCTTGTCCACTAGTCCCTTCCTAACATTTTAGAGTAGTTTGTATTTGTTGACGAAATTGTCAATATATTTAGTCTTAGTTGTAGTCATCATAGCTTCGTTTTCATTTAGTTTCCATTTAGTTTTCGTCAGTGAAAAGAGGTAGTCGACGTCGACGAACATTTTTTGTCAACTTCACCTTCAACTTCAGGTCTCTCCGTTCCCCCTTGTAACCTTGAACCTAAATCCTTTCATTTGCTTTCTCGTCGTCCTCCAGGGTGCCAAAGCGTGTTTCTTGCGGGACATCCCCTTCTCGGCCATCTACTTCCCCTGCTATGCCCACCTCAAGGCCTACTTCAGTGATGAGGACGGCAGGATTGGGCCGGCCAAAATGCTGTTGGCTGGTGCAATAGCAGGTAAAGTGCTGTTCTCTATATTACATCACCAATGCCGCCATTTGCAAGATAGTGTGCGAGAGAGCATTTGAGGTAGTACATAATCAGACTTTTCATGACTACTGTTTTTTTTATTTTTATAAAGTGTATTAGAACCCTAAATGGATGTAGGAATAATTTAAGGTCAAATTCAAGGGTCATGCAATTCAAAATGCTCAATTGTATATTTTTGCTAGTATCTGATTATTCTCTCTTTTTTGCACATAAGGATATTTACATTTTCTACACTTTATTACTACTAGTACCCGGCTTAGACCAGTGGTTTTCAACCTTTTTGAGTGGTGCAACCACTCCAAGGAACAGCAATGTCTGTGACTCTGTGACTCGTGTTAACCTATGTTTGTGTGTGACTCATGTGTGACTCATGAGTACCAGTAGGGGCGCTGTGCAATAGTATTGCACTGTTGCCTGCTAATGAGAGAGAGGGAGAGAGGGGGGGGGGATTTGCACCACTCAGTTCACACGGTTGTGATCTTCATATCAAGGCCCATTATTTAGTCGGCATTTGAGCCACGGACCACCATTTGATGAGATTTAGCCTCTCGGAACCAAAACAATATTTTTTTATCGTTGGATAAGATTTTGTCCACAATTCCATGCTGCATTGATGTGGTACCATGAGGAGAGATAACGGGCAAATGTTCATCAAAATAACCATTATTTTAAAATTAAGTAATGCAGATGTTTAACAATAACTTAACTCTTGAGAGCGTAAAATGAACCCTTACAGGTCAATTTGGTTTCATGTTACGCTCTCAAGAGTTAAAGATCTATAAGGGTCCATTTTGTTACCAACTCTCCATCATTTAGCCGCGGACCACATGGAACCTCCTCAAGGACCACTGGTGGTCCCCGGGGCCACTGGTTGAAAACCACTGCCTTAGACAGTCTGGTTAAGTCTGCCACAGTGACATTTCATTGCACAGACAGACTTGTATGAGCAAGTGAAGAATAAACCTCTTGAACCTTGAATACAGTCTTCACAAACGGAGAACTATGACCGAGCAGACCAACACTATGGCCACAACACAGGACAGGGCAGGAGCTTACCTTTAACAACTGCTTCCCTGATATTGTTGTTGCCATAATGGTCAGTCTACTGGTGCTCAGCATTAAAGATACTGTATAGGGCTTAAAGTACCTTAAAGTACCTTAAGCCTCAGCCTAGGGCGGCTGTGGCTTAGGAGGTAGAGCAGGTCGTCCAATGATCCCTGGGTCGGCGGTTTGAATCCCGGCTCCTCCTCCTGTCCACATGTCGAAGTGTCCTTGGGCAAGACACTGAACCCTACATTGCCTCCAATGAGTCGGTCGGTGTGAGCTTGCCACCATTGTTGTGTGAATGTGGGAAGTGAGGACGCTGGCGTCGACTGTTTGCCGCTTCACCTCCAATGTATGAATGAATGAACCATTGTAAAGTGCTTAATTTGAGCACTTGGAAAAGCGCTACAAAAATGCAATTCATTATTATTATTATTATTACCCTTATTATTATTATTATTAAAGTATAGGTGGCTTTGACTGCATTAAATAGAATAGAAATAGAAAATATATCCATTTATATAATTGAGATTTACTGAACACCGCAGACCTCATTCATTCGAACCTAATTGAGGTTGTCGAGATACACCATAATACAACATTTTCAAAGCAATAAACAAAAACAAAACGGATTAACAGAACAGCAAATTTGACTGTACAGTATGTTATGGGAGAACAGATCTTTAGTTTAAGCTGTAGGTCATTCCACGTGGGTTGGGGCAAAAAGGCCATTTACATTGGGAACCTTTAGTGTGAGCCAGTGACTGCAGCGTGTTCTATATGTTACAGCAGGGGTTCTCAACGTTTTTGGCCGGGGACCCCCGGAAATGCTTTGGCGACTGCTACAATAACCTTAAACCATTTTGGGCGGGAACCCCTTTTGGTGTTTTAAGCATTGTTATAATTTAGCTATTTAAAAATAGCAGATCTACAAGCTCATAGCGCGCCACTCGCGCGCTATGAGCTTGTAGGTCTGCTATTTTTGAAAAATCGTGAAAATAAAATTTAAAAAAAAATCTTTTTTTTTTCTTTTTTTTTTAAAATAATTTGGGGACCCCCTAAAATAATTTGGCGACCCCCCGAGGGGTCGCGACCCACAGGTTGAGAACCCCTGTGTTACAGGATTCCAGTCCAACAGAGCTTTAACGGTAAAGTCCCATCAATTGCTTTAAAAATAAACAGGTATACCATGCGTTTATTTCGCCATCAGCCAAGGAAGGCCTTTAGGATGCAGTGATGAGTTCTATAAGGTTTACCAGATAGAAATCACAGAGTGGAGTGATAAACCTACAGGGGCACCCTGCTGGTTCAACCAATTTACTGTATGCGTTTTGACCACTTAAAGGGCCACTTCACCCCTTTTGCAACCAGATCTTATTTTAATGATGTTTTCCTGGTACTGATCAGCAGAGTTCTTTCGAGGACGCCACAAGGGGCGTCTTCTGAAGGGGGGGGGAATGTCACTGTACTTTCACCCCCTTCTAGACACAGTACTGAGGAACTATGAATGCACACACACTACTGCTTCCAATAGCATCAAGCCGGCTGGGAAGTGTGGGTTTAATAGTTGTTTTCTTTACAGTGGGCATCTGACATTTCACACAAGGACTAAATTGGTTTTTAAATGTTGATACGGTATAATGTCACTGTGTAGTAATTGAATTATCTGTTGGTCACTTCACCTGTCTCTCCTCTGCAGTGCTGGCACTCTTCTAGATTGGAGGGTTCCAAGTGCTGTAGAGGAGGAGGGGTGTTTGTTCATGTTTATTATGTTTGGTCTTATTTTTGTTAGGCTCTGTAAATTAATTGGACCTGTGAAATGTAAATGTATATTTAATGTTCCTTAAATGTATAGTAAGGTGGAAGTTTACTCATAGGCCTTAGTTAGCCGTGTGGTGAGTTAATTGATTACCAACTAATTGATTAGAGGATGAAAGAAACACTTTCCTGGGATCTGTATGTGTGTAATACAACTGTACGTGTTTTCAGATATTTTAGTATTTCAAGGTGCCAGTGATGTCATAGTCACTGGTCTCACTTCCTTCCTGGACTACATGTTGTCTCAGACAGCCCTTCCCCTATCCACAAGGTGGGTTGAGTGCAGCAAAGCATTATGGTCATTGTAGTAATCCAGCAGTGAGACCAGTGTCCATGACATCACATGCATTTTGAAATACTAAAATATCAAAAAAGGGGTTGCAAAAGGGGTGAAGTGGCCCTTTAACAGAGCTCCAGGTTTGCGATTAAAATGAATCCTGCTGCGCGTGTTGTCGGAAAGTGCGCTTCGTTTGGGCAGGTGTGAATGCTTCAAGGCTCAATCCAATTATGCTGCGCATCAAACAAATGAATTCTAATCCTCCCCAAAAAACCTGTGGTTTCGCTTCGCTTCGAGTGCGAATCACCGCAGGTGTGAATGCAATCGTGTTAATATATTGGGGATAAATGTGCCATAATTGTGGGATGAAGACGTTTTTGGCACTCGATGAGGAAGGAGAAAGCATTATTACGCAGCGACGCGTAAATATGTCCCGTGGACAGACGTCACGTAGTCTAATGAAGAGAATAAGAGATAGAAGCCTTTATTGCAATATGGCCAGACGATCATATATCAAATATGCTGAAGGTTACACACAAGAACAATGCAGTGTACAGGATATATAGCGAGAGAATGGAGGCGATTGGGTCCCAGCGCACATTTGCACAATGTTGCATGTCACATAAAGAGATGGCGCTCGCAGTACAGACCTGGACCGGGAATCCTGGCAGATCTCTGCTGATCTGGAGTCAGATAAAAGTGGTATACAGTGTTTGTGTAGACAGTAGGCTACTCCTATTAAACCCACCAGGATTATTTATGTGTGTACAGTAGGCTTTAGTAGGCTAGCTGCTACTTTACAAAACAAGTTGGTAAGGTTGTAGCGATCCGTCATTGCGCACGCACGCCCGCACGCGCGCGCGCGCACACACACACACACACACACACACACACACACACACACACACACACAGAGTAAGTCCCCGACACACTGCATTCACGTTGCCCTCACTTTAGGTCCCAACTATTACTCAAAGTATAATTTTAACACCATAGATCAGGGGTTCTCAACCTGTGGGGGGGTCCCCAGATGACAGTGAAGTGACAATAAATGAATGTATTAATAAAAAGAAAAAAGACTGCATCAAAAGTAATCAACAAACTTGACTATACAAACTGGTCAAACATTGGCCAAATTGTAAAATTATATAAGAAAGAGGATTTATTTTTGAAAATAGCCGCTCTACAAGCTCACAACGCCTCGCAATGTGAGGCGATGTGAGCTTGTAGATCTGCTATTTTCACAATATCTATCTGTGGAACCGAGTCAAACTAAATGTAATGCCTCAACTCCTACATTCCAAGTGCTTGTCAGGGTGAGGGGTCCCCAGTTCAAATAGGATTATTTTGGGGGTCACAGCCTGTAAAGGTTGAGAACCCCTGCCATAGATCACCACTATAGAACAGATTGATAAATGCTGCGGGTTCCCTGCTGCGGTTGACAAATTTTAAAATGCAAGAATGATGCAACCCCCCCCCCCCCCCCAAATCGCCAGCGAGTCTACAGAAGCAGAGGTGACAATGCAACCTTAGTTGAATGTCACACTCACCCTTACCCCTTACCCTTACCCCTACCCACACACACACACACACACACACACACACACACACACACACACACACACACACACGCGCACACACAATTTCCGCCTGTCTTCACTGTCCTGTCCAAATAAAGCAGGAATGCCTTTTGAACAAAACAATGTTACAACCAAAAAAACAAACAAAGTGTCATTACAGATGGTAATGGCCCAGCAGCCCAGAGAGAGAGAGAGAGAGAGAGCAGCTAGATGTACTGTACAGAACAGGGCCAGGAAGCCAGGCGGGCTCTGACCACAGGCTCCATGGCGGTAGCTGCTAATTAGAGCGCTGCTCAGTGATTGGGGCCTGGGGTTTTGGAGAGCTGTAGGCAGGGGAGCGCCTCGGGACGCCTGCCAACCGGCCTGAGAGAGAGAGGGAGACTTTCCAGTGCTAATATACTGTGCATGTACACACACACACACACATTCGGCAAGCGTTGCACGAACGCACACTCTCCTACATGCATGTTTACCTATTTCACACACATACGTACTGTAACAGTACATACACGGTGTGTGTGTGTGTGTGTGTGTGTGTGTGTGTGTGTGTGTGTGTGTGTGTGTGTGTGTGTGTGTGTGTGTGTGTGTGCGTGTGCGCGTGCGTGCGTGCGTGCGCAGACAGACAGATTGGTGGTAGTAACCGTGAGCACGCAGCATACAACCAGGAGCAAAGCGTCCACTGGTTTGATTTTGTGTTTTACGAGTCCTCTTCGCCGCCTCAATGAAAACACGATCTAGAACGTGGCTCAGTTTTTTGAACATTTGATTTTCAGCGGTTTTTATCTCAAAGAAAACACCAATATAAAAAAGGGCCCCGGTGCTTCCCTGCCAAGTTAGTATGGTCTGGAACATCAGTGCAAAAGAGAATTAAACCATTTAGGACTCAGACCGGATTCTACAAAATGTCTTCTAAATCCTGACAGTTTTCTGAAAACCCTATGTTTCCATGTCAGTGATTCTCAAACTATTTCATGTCAAGGACCCCAAATAATATCTGTATTTGGCCGCCGACCCCCATCTCAAAATATGTTGTTCCAGGGACCACCAGAAGCAAAGTTTTTTTGTTTTTTGAGTTAATAGTGTTCGCTGTGAAAGAATATATATTCAAAGATTTGCACAGGTTTTCATGATTCTTTTCAGAAATAGCAGATCTACAAGCTCATAGCGCGGCACTCGGTGCCGCGCTATGAGCTTGTAGATCTGCTATTTTTCAACACCTACAGTTTATAATAATGGTTCAAAAGTGGTGACACAGATGCGTTCCCATCCTAAATGGGTTAATATTTATTTTGAATCCTCGGAGATGTGTCCGTGGCGCTACGGCGCAGCGTGCAACATGGAAAAGTCATATAAATTCAAGGAGACATTTCTGCCCTTCATTATGACATCGGTTTCCCCCACAAGATCGTCAGCCATGGCCTTCAGGCTCCAAATTGAAACAGAGTCCACGATTTCTTCTCTGTTCCTATTCTTCTTTTTCATTTTTCAACCCCTCCATTGGATCCAAAACATTTATCATCCCCCCCCTCCTCTCTCATACATTTATCGCCGGTTACGGCATTTTGGCAATTAGCGCTTTAAAGTCGGCGTAGGAAATTGAATTACATGCTCAGTTTGCACAGCGTTATTTTGCCAAGCGTATATATATACCCTCGGTCCCTGAAGAAATGCGTTGGTCAGCCTCCAGCTTTACCCAAGGCCTGGGTCTGAGCGACGAGACCTGGAGTAGTTTGTTTTTTATGGAGGAAGAGAGGTCGGCTCATTGATATTTGAGACTGTAGCGGCGAACTGACTCCGTAATTGGCAGTAGTAGTAATGCGGTTCCACCATTACATTTACATTTGACATTTTTCATGTTGGTAGGTTGTTCTGCTGTAGATTTAGGTTTTAAATCTTTATTTTCAACTTTTTTTCTTTTCTTCTTTTTTTTCTTCTTTTTACCCATTGTGTCTCTATACGGTTAAGTTTACTTCAGCTTTTCCCTCTCCTCTCCTGCCACCAGTGTTCATTTTGAGAAGCAAATTTTGATTTTAGTTTTAGTCATAGTCTCTTGAATAGTTTTAATTTAGTTTTAGTCACATTTTAGTCACCTGGAATGTTTTAGTGTTGGTCTCGTTTTAGTCGACTAAATATCAGTATTTTGGCGGGCCTTGATGCCGTCGCAACGACTGGTGTTACACTTGCCGAAAATAGCCGATCTACAAGCTCACACCGCGTCACGCTGCGACGCGTTGTGAGCTTGTAGATCGGCTATTTTCAGTGTAAAATGACTTACACTGGATCTCTTGTCCACTAGTCCTTTCCTAACATTTTAGTCTAGTTTATATTTGTCGACGGAATTGTCAATAATTATAATATTTTTAGTCTTGCTTTTAGTCATCGTATCATTTAGTTTCCATTGAGCTTTCGTCAGTGACAAAAAGGTAGTCGACAAAGATTTTTTGTCACAGTATGAGTCGACGAAATCAACTGCCACGTACTCTGCACTCGTCCATGTAGGTGGTCACCCTCTCCGCTGGGAGGGTATACCACAGTGTACCACCTCTCCACTGGGTGGGTATACCACAGTGTACCTCCTAACACTGAGCTGATCAGCGCTGCTGAATAGCTCGTTTAGCCGCTAGTACAGACCCAAGAAGAAGCCAGAGTTTCGTCTTCAAGAGGGCGCAGGGCAGTTGATGGTAATGACAGAGCTGTCGATGATTGAGCCCATTCATGATAGGAGTGGCTGGAGTAGCATGCTGCGAACCCCCCCCCCCCCCCCCCCCCCCCACACACACACACACTCAGTTACTCCCGTCTGTAAGCCCAGTCACTCTCATGTGCAAGTGTTGCAGGCAAGCAGTCTGTCGCCCTCATTACGATCCATTGTCTGGCTTCATTCAAACACACTCTAAGAAAAGAGGATGAAAGTGGGCGAGAAAGAAAGATGGAAAGATTAAATAATGGCCCTGGGGGGGAGGGGGGTGTGTGTGTGTGTGTGTGTGTGTGTGTGTGTGTGTGTGTGTGTGTGTGTGTGTGTGTGTGTGTGTGTGTGTGTGTGTGTGTGTGTGTGTGTGTGTGTGTGTGTGTGTGTGTGTGTGTGTGTGTGTGTGTGTGTGTGTGTGTGTGTGTGTGTGTGTGTGTGTGTGTGTGTGTGTGTGTGTGTGTGTGTGTGTGTGTGTGTGTGTGTGTGTGTGTGCGTGCGTGCGTGCGTGCGTGCGTGCGTGCGTGCGTGCGTGCGTGCGTGCGCGCGCCTCCCTCCCTCCCTCCCTCCCTCCCTCCCTCCCTCCCTCCCTCCCTCCCTCCCTCCCTACCTACCTACCTACCTACCTACCTACCTACCTACCTACCTACCTACCTACCTACCTACCTACCTACCTACCTACCTACCTACCTACCTACCTACCTACCTACCTACCTACCTACCTACCTACCTACCTACCTACCTACCTACCTACCTACCTACCTACCTACCTCCCTCCCTCCCTCCCTCCCTCCCTCCCTACCTACCTACCTACCTACCTACCGGGCAGAAAGCTCATATCCAAATTTCAACTTATGTTTCAAAATTGTCCGAAAAATCTTGTTTAATTTCCTGAAAAGTAAGTATACACTATTATGGATTGGTCAAGGGCGCCGTTATGTGAGCCCTTCACCACATGAGTGTAGTGTAGTGTGCGTGTGTGTGTGCGTGTGCGTGCGTGTGCGTGAAGCTCCCTTCACCGTACAATGACCAAAAGGCTCGAAATGTGACGTGTTTTGAAGGCGGGGGAACTCAATAACCATAGGGACTCATATGTGTTCAGATGCGGTTGCATAATGACACACCAGTTTTCAATCAATTTCTCATCACTGCATTCCACATCAACATCATCGCTTCCAGGATGCTTTTGTATTTTTACAATCACACACACCGTATTGTGAGAACTGAGAACTGAGTGAGTGACTGCTGCATTATCCCATTTAGCCCCGATGAACGTGTCTTGTGTCGCCTTTATAGCTTTTAACCATTATTTTAAACTTTAGCTGTTGAAAAAATAGCAGATCTACAAGCTCATAGCGCAGCACCGAGTGCCGCCCTACGATGCTTGTAGATCTGCTATTCTTGAAAAATCGTGAAAACGTACGCAAAACTTTGAATTTATATATTTCACAGTGAACATTTTATTAACTCAAATATTTGCTTCTGGGGTCCCTAGAACAACATATTTTCCAGATTGGGTTCCAGGGCCAAATGCTTCTACATTCTTGACAATAAATAGTTTGAGCACCACTGACATAGTTTTTTCCAGAAAACTGTCATGATTTTAGAAGACCATTTTGAAGAATCTGGTCTCAGGTCTCAATGCATTATTATATTGGGTTCTTCCACCCCCCCCCACCCCCCAGGCATGCCAGCGGCGTCCCTGGTGACCCCGGCAGACGTGATCAAGACCAGGCTACAGGTAGCGGCGCGTGCCGGTCAGACCTCCTACAACGGCCTGACGGACTGCTTCTGGAAGATTCTCCACGAGGAGGGTCACCGGGCCTTCTGGAAAGGAGCTGGAGGTATGCGGCGCGCTCTGTTCGTTTTGATTTGTGGGGAGTAGTGATGACTCATAATGGTCGTAAATCATGATGGTAGACTTATGGTCCATGTTTGTGGGGAGAGAAACAAAAAGAAGCATGGTATTAAAGATCACACGCATTCATGCTATAGAACAGGGGTTCTCAACCCGTGGGTCGCGACCCCTCGGGGGGTCGCCAAATTATTTTAGGGGGTCCCCAAATTATTTTAAAAAAAAATAAGTTTTTTTTTAATTTTATTTTCACGATTTTTCAAAAATAGCAGACCTACAAGCTTGTAGCGCGCCACTCGGTGGCGCGCTATGAGCTTGTAGATCTGCTATTTTTCAATAGCTAAATTATAACATAATGCTTAAAACACCAAAAGGGGTTCCCACCCAAAATGGGTTAAGGTTATTGTAGCAGTCAATTTCCAGGGGTCCCCGGCCAAAAACGTTGAGAACCCCTGCTATAGAAGTATGTATTTGCTGAGTTGGATACATTTTAGTTACACTAAAAAGTATGTATTAGTGACAGCTCTCATTGCCTAAGATCATTACATCACTGGTTACCAAAGTGGGGTCCGGGAACCCCACGCATGACCATGAGGCCATTTTCAACCTATTTTTTGAGATTTTGAAGTTTTATTATCTTTGCCCATGAAGCTTTCAGAAGGTTCCCCTTCCATGACCACCATCATCCATCATCATAGTTACAGTAAGCAGTTCTTGCTTACTGTAAATCGCTCTGGATTAAGAGCGTCTGCTAAATAAATGCCTAAATTGTAATTGTAAATTGACGAACATGTTGTGAGAACCAACTGTCTTACAGTACTTGACCGTGTTTCTGGTTCCTGGGCTGTCCCCTCCCTTGTTGTCCCCTCCCTGGGCTGTCCCCTCCCTGTCCTCCCCCTGGTTCCTGGGCTGTCCCCTCCCTCTGTAATGATATCTGTTCTGCTCCGTCTCCCAGCCCGAGTGATGAGGTCCTCCCCTCAGTTTGGCGTCACGCTGGTGACCTATGAACTCCTGCAACAGTGGTTCTACGTTGACTTTGGAGGACAGTAAGTCGCACCACCTACTGAACTCTTAAAGGGACACTTCACCCTTTTTGCAAAAAAAAATAAATGTTAATGACGTTTAGAAGATTTAGAACACTTTCCTGGGGTCTTTATGTGTGTAATATGTGGTTTTAGATTTTAGCAGTGAGCTCCTCCTTGTGGATAGGGGGACGGCTGTCTTACTGAGACAACTTGTAGTCCAGGAAAGAAGTGAGCCCAGTGTCCATGACATCAGAGACACTGGGCTCACTGCTAAAATCTAAAATATCTAAAACAACACGTTACACACACAAAGACCCCCAGGAAAGTGTTCTAAATCTTCTAAACGTCATTAACATAATATTGTTTGTGTGTCTCTGTCTTCTGACTGTCTTCTAAAGTGTCTGCTCAAGGAAGTCAGAATGTCAGAATGTCCAACCCATACTGGAACTTACATGTTATACATGTTCCGCTCTTCTTTGTTATGTTTTAAGACGTAATACATTACATACAATGCAATGCAAACATAATACCATATCCCTTTCTTTTTTCTTTTTTTTTAATCTATATAGAATATAACCAAGTTGAAATTATTATTCATCTTATTAATTATTTTTCATCTTATAATGATCTTTATTCGTTGCTCACTGCAATGCACCAACCTCACCGAGTCAAATCTCCCATATTGGAAAACGTACAGTACAAAGTGCAGGGTTTATTTCCAGTTAGCTACTCTCGGTGGGTGTCCTTCCACCTTCTTGCCAAGAGGACGCAACATGCCACAAGACCCAAAAATAATTTCAGAGCACATCGCCTGACCAACTCGAACCCTCGCTCTGAGCGCTGGATGTGACATTTTTACTCCCAAGCGCACAATCCTGCTGTGCGTTGATGCGGGGCGGACGCAATCAGCTCGACGTCTGCATAATGCTTTTCCCTACTATACTTCTGCTATTGAAATGAGCTCATGTTCCCTCTGTGAAATTGGCTGCTTTATCGACATCACCCCCCCCAAGTAAAGCTGGAAAGATCCAATGGTAGATACGAGTGCAGAAAGAATTTCACTGCCCCCCCACCCCCCCCAAAAGGAACCTAATACAATAGTGTTATAGTGTATAACCCAACGATTCGATGACGAGTCTTTCATCAGGACTCTCAAATAAATAGCTGAGATTTTTCTACCTGGTGTGCAGACTTTATTTTAATATTTGTTGATTAGTAGTTTGTCCTGCTGCGTCTGGCCATTCAGAGTGGGTGTGTGTGTTTACAGTTGTACACACCATCTTTTCACACAGTTTTGTATTCTCCACATCATTGCTGTCGGGCAATGATACTAAACTAAACTAAACTAAAACTAAACTAAACTATCTATCTCCATCTTTGTTGTTTTGTAAACTTGTGCTCTTACTGTACCTCATTGTGTCTACAAGGATGCATTGTCAACTTGTAGATCTGCTATTTTCACACTTTATTTTTTTTGGTTAACACACTTTATTGGTTAAATACTTATAAAACTCACAGACAGACCTACGGTTACGTAAGTCTGTCTGTGGGTTGTATACGTATTTAACCAATGAAAGGTAGTAACGAGCTTGTGACAAAAAAAACAACTACATTGGATCGATTTGACCACAGGTTCTTTTTTGCATATCCTGAAAAGTCATGAGCTTGGACAGTGATGACATGCCCGTGTTGATTTTGACAGCACATTTTACGTTTAGTTTTAGTCAGTCTCTTGAATAGTTTTAGACATTTTTAGTCATTACTATTAGTCAGTTTTAGTCAACAAAGAGCATTTAGTTTTAGTCACATTCTAGTCACCTGGAAAGACTAAATATCATAAGATTTTAGTCAACTAAATCTACAGTTGATTTAGTCGCCTGGAAAGACTAAATATAATATTTTAGTCGACTAAATCTACAGTTGATTTAGTGGCCTGTGTCCATTCAAAGCCTTGACAATGCAGACTACTGTGCAAGTAGCTTCTCTCTGTGTAACGCTCTCAACCCAAATCAAATGCAGATCCATTTAATGTTCCAATGTGGCTTCTTCTCGGTGTGGGTTTGAGCTGTTGTTGTCCACATTGGAAGGATATCACAAGGAGCCAGCATGAAACCCATGTGGGATATTCATTTAGGGGGGGAAGAGAAAGATCACCCATCTTCCACTTTTTAATATTCGATTAAGATGTTTATTTTTGTGGTGAACATTGTTTAATATAAAAACTCTCCCCAACCCCCCCCCCCCCCCCCCCCCCTCTCTCTCTCTCTCTCTCTTTTCTTACATACTGTCTCCTCTGCAACTTCATCATTTTTCCTTCTTTCCATTTTTCCCCTCCTACCACGATTCTGTCCTTCTGCTTTTCCACCCCTTTGGACTTTTCTCTCTTGTTCTGTTTTCCTCCAACCCTCCCGTTTTGTCTAAAATGTTCTCTCTCACTCATTTGGCCCTTTACTCTGAATCTCTCTCTCTCTCTCTCCCTCCCTCCCTCCCTCCCTCCCTCCCTCTCCCTCCCCACACCACACCACAGAAAGCCACTTGGCTCGGAGCCCACCCCCAAGTCTCGGATCAGCCTCCCGGCGCCCAACCCCGACCACATCGGAGGCTTCAGGTTGGCCGTGGCCACGTTCGCTGGCATCGAGAGCAAGTTCGGACTCCATCTCCCACGATACGCTGTTCAAGCGGCGGCCCCGGCGGCCCCCTCCCCCCCGCCGACCGCCCCTTGACCCCCACCCCCCCCACCCCCCTCCGTGCCCCGCTCCAATGGATGTCTGGAAGAGAAGAGAGAGATCCCAAATGTTTGACGTACACACACACACACACACACACACACACACACACACACACACACACACACACATGCATGTGCGTATGTATACACATGCCACCCAGCTAGTACATTATTGTCTCTGGACTTTTTAAGTTGACTTGTTTGTCGATGTTTTGTTTTTTGTCTTACAGTATATAGGCATAGTATCTAGCCAGTGTTGATTTCGTCGACTAATGCTATGACCAAAAATGTTCGTTGACTACCTTTCTCATTGACGAAAACTGAAACTAAATGAAAACTAAGGTATGATGACTAAAACTAAGTATATATATATATATATATAGTCTAGTTTTTATTTGTTGACGAAATTTACTATATATATATATATATATATATATATATATATATATATATATATAGTAAATTTCGTCAACAAATAAAAACTAGACTAAAATGTTAGGAAGTGACTAGTGGACAAGAGATCCAATGTAAGTCATTTTACACTTGGTTTGCATGCTGAAAATAGCAGATCTACAAGCGCTGCGACGCGTTGTGAGCTTGTAGATCGACTATTTTCAGCAAGTGTAAAAACGGCCATTACGATGGCGTCAAGGCCCTCCAAAATGCATTTTAGTCAACTGTAGATTTAGTTGACTACAATCTTATGATATTTAAAACTATTCAAGAGACTATGACTAAAACTAAAATCAAAATTTGCCGTCAAAATCAACACTGCTGGAGTCTGTGTGCAGACACATTGGTGCGCTCTATACCGTTTTGTCCTGGTTACTCATACACTTATAGGACTGACTGGTGTGCAGTGTTGGCTTCAACAGGGTAGTCTTATTTATTGAACTTATTGTGTGTATATATGGTATTTTTGTTTGTTTTCCCATACAGTGGAAATGGTACTGTATCAGAAAGGGCTGGTTACATTTGGAAATAGACTAGGCCGCTTATGAAAACTATCATTTACGGCTGCTTCCGTTGTCTTCCATTTTTCTGCTTTGTAACCTTAAGTAATGATCCAAATATGGATTCATGTGTTATGTTTGAATAGTAATTGAAGTAGCACAAACTCCTACTGTATATATGAAAAAGAGAGAGACATATTTTCATATGTATACAGCAGCCACTTTATGCAATTGTGCACTGATTTGAATGTCTGTAACGAATATGACCAAAACAAGCACTTGAATGTAAGGGACAGTATATGGCACATATACTGTACTGACTTGAAAATAGCATCTGCTGTCTGAGCTGTCTGGTTTCCGATCAGACTGTGCTGATCTGTGTCTAGAAGAACGACATGGCACCCATTCGTCTTCTGTAGTAAGATGTGTCACAATTGCAAGTATGTAAAATCTGTAAACAGTATGTAGGACAACTGTACAGAGAATGTAGGATGTACATGTATATATGGTGTGTAATAATTGTGCCTTACTGTACGTATGGCAGCAATGTGTGTATACCTAATAAGAGAGTAAACGGTACCCGTTAGGAACTAAAGTGTGTGAAGGAGTCATTCTCAACTTTTATTATTATTATTATTTGTTTATTTGTGACCAGATTTGACTGAGGGGCTGCCATCGTGCAGCATCCAGCTTTTCACCAGAAGAGAAAAACTGAATTTATTTATTTTTTATCCAAAATGAGTTAATAGCGCAGGCAGACTCTTTCTTCACATACTGTACTAGTAACTAGAGCATGTCTGAAATAAATGTCAGAGCTGAAATCGACATGTAAATATGAAATAAATGCTTAAACATGTAGCTAGGTGTAATGTTAAGAGTCCACAGAAGTGAACCTTTCAGGCTTGTTTTCTCAACTCGCTGTTTCTCTGCAAGACTACTCTGTAAGCCATATCTCCAAAACCCGGTGGGTCAAACTGTATAACCAATATGTCAATTTGAAGCTACGATTCCCTGCAAAAATGAAACGAAATGAAACGAAAATTAAAAAAAAAAAAAAAATCCAATGGCAGCCCCTCAGACAAATCTGGTCACATTCATGTATTTATTCTTTCTGTTCTTGCCACCACAGTAAAGCACATCATATCCAGCAGCCTCTCTGTGTTGGCTGAGCCCACACTATTTCTATGGAGACAGCTTTATTGCCCACCTTTTGGCAGCAAGTTTAAAATGATTTGAACTTTGATCCAATTCTCTGCTGACCTTTTTAAATGGGCCTCCAATGGAATGGGCCTTAAAAAAAAAAAAAAAAAATCAGTCCAGTACACATACTGTACTGTACAGTAGGTTGCTCATTATGTACTGTATAGACGGCTTAACAAGCAACAGTTCAATGCACACGGAAGAAAAAGCAGTCTAGCGTTTTCTCCGCCAAAGCTTTAATGGTAAATGTAGCACGGTGAACAGCAAGCACTCTGTTACAATTATACTTCTCATTCATCGTTATATGACCCGTTAAATAATGCTGCTGAAATCCAGAAACAAAAGACAACGTACTGTGCTAAACCAGACTTCCACTCGAGTGTTTTTCTGCCACCGAATGGGTCCATGGACATAAAGCATTTAACAAGCTTTGCAGCGTGTTATGTCACCATATTCATTTCACCTCTATGTATTTGTAATAACCCATAAAAGTGTCACATTCAGGCGTAATACAGACAGACAGAGAGAGAGAAACACAACAGAACGCTAAACTGCAAAGGTGTTTTTGTAAACATAATATAATACACACACTACACAATGATGAACCCTGTTTTCTTCTGTTGTAGAGAGTGCAATACATTGTTACGGTGGTACACAGTCTACACACACGGCTTCATAAGGCTAATAGACTGCACTTCATACTGGCTCACGAGTGGCAAGCACCACATCACTTTTAAGTAACTCTGCAAATAAACGAGGGTGGTCAAATAAACCGGGTTTCCTAATCGAGACCATTTTTTTGTGTTCACACAGGAAGGCAAAATGCATCAATACAGTACAAGAAAGCATGTCCCTGTCTGGACTAGGTGGTTACAGTACATAGAGACAAAACTGAGGGAGGTTGAGAAGCACATGCTACGACAGCTCGGGTGCATAACTTTGGTCCGACGTCCCAACAGTCTGACACGCAGTAGTCCGACACCACGACTATTGGTACGTCGGACTAACGTATGACCCCCCCCCCTCCCGACAGCTCGATGAGTGCCAGGCCACCAGTTGGGTTTGATCCGCCAAATCCCGTCAGTTGTGTTGGTGGTCTTGTGGTCTATCCTATGAAGCCAGCTCCTCAGGACCCTCTTCCTCGCCATCTGCTCGGTTCGCACGGATCTCCATCAGGGTGCGGGCGAAGCAGGACCAGTCGTCACTGTGGGCCACTGACAGCTACAACACATAACAGGAAGGAGCTTATTTCACTGACAGCTACAACACATCACAGGAAGGAGCTTATTTCCCAGTGGTGGAAAAAAAGTACTCAAATGTTTTACTTAAGTGTTTTTTAAATGTACAGTATTTGTTAAAATACTGTACACTTAAAATGTGTCACATCGTGACGCATTGTGAGCTTGTAGATATTCTCAAAGGATTTTCATATTTGAAAAGTTGAAATGTAGTGTATGTTTTGTTATAGTAATCAAATAGTAATAGTAATGCTTTTCAAATAAATGTAGTGGAGTAGAAGTAAAAAGCATTGGAAATTGGAAATACTAAACTCAAGTACAAATAACTCAAATTGCATTACTTTAGTAATGTACTTTGTTACTTTACACCACTGGTTATTTCTTTGGTGTGCATTATGATATCCCTCCCTATGATGAACATGTCGGAGAGTAAAATTACACCACGCGACAGCGTCGCACACCAAAAATAGATGTACAAGCTCACGACGGTGGGCTGTGAGCTTGTAGATCCATCGTCTGCGCTTGACACCATCACACAACCAAGCATTAAGCCACGCTTAAGACACTCGAATGGCAACAGCCCATATTGCACTTTGAGTGATAAGACGTTAAGTCCTGTTCTGTGGGAGGAGATGTAAGTCATGGCTGCCACCCAAGCTGCAACCACTGTACATCCAGGCTGTAATTAAACAGGAAGGAGGGGGAGGAGGCGGAGGAGGAGGAGGAGGGGTGCCGCCATGTTGAACCCCCTGAGAGCTGCGCTGCACAGCAGAGTGGGCGGCTATAGCTGCCACACGTCACATCATCAATATCTTGCCTGACATGGGATTGTCTGGTATAGCAGCGTTTGACCAAATAAATGTGCCTTGCAGAGTAGACTGTGGAAATTAGATTTAGTAGGCTAAAGTTGTTATGGGCGGAATTGTTAACGTCTCTCTCTCTCTCTCCACATGCTGTTGCTCGTTGTAACATCTTTATGGGGGGTGAAGGGGGGATCTCTAGTAAATAACGCCACCCCACACACACACTCCCCTCCCTCCCATGTCGTAAAAACCACTGGGGTTTTTATTGATGACTCTCCATTAACATCAACCCAGAACGGCCACACACTCAACCGAGCCTCTCTTCCCGCTGCACCACACGACAGAGAGATCGCTAAAATTAGCTTAGCGGCTAAAGCTAGTGCCCTCGCCCTAAGGTTCCAAACCAGAGTCCCCAAAAACAACCCCATCCAAACGTGAGAGGCACAGTCAGGGTGGCGGCGGTGGTACAGCCATGTGGAGGCTGTTGGAGAGAGACACGAGAGAGGGTGCGCAATAGGGGGGAAAAAAATCAAACACAAACATCCATGGCAATGCTGACAGTTGGGTAAACATACAGGACTAAAAGACCTAAAATGGGTGGTTGTGGCACATGCAGAGGTTTAGGCCTACTATGAAAAAAATGCTTTGTACTTCTGTACACAGTTTTTCAACAAAGTTTCCTTCCTACCAAGTATATGACAGACGACAAAAGTATGTACGTAGCAGATGACAAGAGCGCTCATAGCACACAGCGTGTTTGTATGAATTGAATCGTGTAGGCCTTGTAGTGCACAGTATGTTGTTTTTCATGGTTTTCACCGATTCAAAATTTGTATGAAAAATCATGAAAAACGACATACATCGTTTTTCATAGTGTTCATTTAAAAAAAATCATCAAGAGCAGAGCGACATAATAAATATCATACGTTTTTCATGATTTTCGATGATTAAACAAATTATGAAACTCCATTCACACTTGTTATAATTCAGCACAAACTTTGGCATGCTACTAGTCTATACATACTTACACCTAGAAACCCCATTCAAGCCTACTTAGGTTCATCTTACGGTGGACATGTTTGCCTGAAAAGGAATCTTTGAAATGTTTCATAGTTTTATAAATATAGTGCTTTCAAATTTGAGAATTTTACAATGGGGCTCAATGGCAGATAGTGGCACGTCAAACAATCACTTTCACCTAGAAACTCCATTCACACTTTTTATAATTCAGCTTACTGTGGAGACACATGCTGGAACTTTTTACTTTGAAATGTTTTGTAGTTTCTGAGTTATTTAACTTAAACGCCCAATGCATTCTCAATGGCAATAGCACAAACTTTGGCATGCTACTAGTCCTACATACTTACACCTAGAAACCCCATTTAAGCCTATTTAGGTTCATCTTACAGTGGACATGTTTGCCTGAAAATGAATCTTTGAAATGTTTCATAGTTTTAGAAATATAATTCTTTTAAATTTGAGAAATTCAGAATGGGGGTCAATGGCAGATTTTGGCAAGTAAAGATTTGAGTGGGGTTTGAACCCACAACCTCCAGATCATGTAGCCAGTGTGCTAAGTCACTGAGCTACTTGCTACCTGCCACAACACAGTTTGCCTTTCCCTTTGAGTATCAACATTAATACAAAAATAAAATACAAAAAATAAAACAACAGGAGATTTGTCTATTGTTTCTTTTGCTGTTGTTTATCTCTAGAGGTTTGAATGCTTATGAACCACAATGGAAACAAGTCTCTGGCTCTTCTATCATCAACTATTTTGCTTTTTGTACACAGCATGCAAGCAAGCACAGTGGCTCACTGGGTACAGAGCCTACTTGGGAATCAAGAGGCCACAGGTTCAAGCCCTGGCTTGGACAAAGTGCATGAAAAAATGACATACATCATGCTTTTTCGTCACGCTTTTTCGTATGCTATAGTATGTCGTTTTTTTCATTTTTTTTCAAATCCTCCAAAATCACGAAAAACGACATGCTATAGTATGCCGTCCGAAACCATGAACTATAGTATGTCGCTTTTTCATGATTTTCATCTTTTTTTCAAATAGTCCAAAATCACGAAAAACGACATGCTATAGTATGCCGTCCGAAAAAAATTTATAACTTTGGCATGCTACTAGTCCTACATACTTACACCTAGAATCCCCATTCAAACCTATTTAGGTTAATCTTATGGTGGACATGTTTGCCTGAAAAGGAATCTTTGAAATGTTTCATAGTTTTAGAAATATAGTGCTTTAAATGTGAGAAATTTATAATGGCAGATTGGCACGTCAAAAAATCACTTTCACCTAGAAACTCCATTCACACGTTTTATAATTCAGCTTACTGTGGAGACACATGCTGGAACCTTTTACTTTGAAATGTTTTGTAGTTTCTGAGTTATTTAACTTAAACGCCCAATGCATTCTCAATGGCAATAGCACAAACTTTGGCATGCTACTAGTCCTACATACTTACACCTAGAAACCCCATTCAAGCCTACTTAGGTTCATCTTACGGTGGACATGTTTGCCTGAAAAGGAATCTTTGAAATGTTTCATAGTTTTAGAAATATAGTGGTTTCAAATTTGAGAATTTTAACATGGGGCTCAATGGCAGATATTGGCACGTCAAAAAAGCACTTTCACCTAGAAACTCCATTCACACGTTTTATAATTCAGCTTACTGTGGAGACACATGCTGGAACTTTTTACTTTGAAATGTTTTGTAGTTTCTGAGTTATTTAACTTTAACGCCCAATGCATTCTCAATGGCAATAGCACAAACTTTGGCATGCTACTAGTCCTACATACTTACACCTAGAAACCCCATTAGAGCCTACTTAGGTTCATTTTACGGTGGACATGTTTGCCTGAAAAGGAATCTTTGAAATGTGTCATAGTTTTAGAAATATAGTGGTTTCAAATTTGAGAATTTTAACATGGGGCTCAATGGCAGATATTGGCACGTCAAAAAAGCACTTTCACCTAGAAACTCCATTCACACTTTTTAAATTTCAGCTTACTGTGGAGACACATGCTGGAACTTTTTACTTTGAAATGTTTTGTAGTTTCTGAGTTATTTAACTTTAACGCCCAATGCATTCTCAATGGCAATAGCACAAACTTTGGCATGCTACTAGTCCTACATACTTACACCTAGAAACCCCATTCAAGCCTACTTAGGTTCATCTTACGGTGGACATGTTTGCCTGAAAAGGAATCTTTGAAATGTTTCATAGTTTTATAAATATAGTGGTTTCAAATTTGAGAATTTTAACATGGGGCTCAATGGCAGATAGTGGCACGTCAAACAATCACTTTCACCTAGAAACTCCATTCACACTTTTTATAATTCAGCTTACTGTGGAGACACATGCTGGAACTTTTTACTTTGAAATGTTTTGTAGTTTCTGAGTTATTTAACTTAAACGCCCAATGCATTCTCAATAGCAATAGCACAAACTTTGGCATGCTACTAGTCCTACATACTTACACCTAGAAACCCCATTTAAGCCTATTTAGGTTCATCTTACAGTGGACATGTTTGCCTGAAAATGAATCTTTGAAATGTTTCATAGTTTTAGAAATATAATTCTTTTAAATTTGAGAAATTCAGAATGGGGGTCAATGGCAGATTTTGGCAAGTAAAGATTTGAGTGGGGTTTGAACCCACAACCTCCAGATCATGTAGCCAGTGTGCTAAGTCACTGAGCTACTTGCTACCTGCCACAACACAGTTTGCCTTTCCCTTTGAGTATCAACATTAATACAAAAATAAAATACAAAAAATAAAACAACAGGAGATTTGTCTATTGTTTCTTGTGCTGTTGTTTATCTCTAGAGGTTTGAATGCTTATGAACCACAATGGAAACAAGTCTCTGGCTCTTCTATCATCAACTATTTTGCTTTTTGTACACAGCATGCAAGCAAGCACAGTGGCTCACTGGGTACAGAGCCTACCTGGGAATCAAGAGGCCACAGGTTCAAGCCCTGGCTTGGACAAAGTGCATGAAAAAATGACATACATCATGCTTTTTCGTCACGCTTTTTCGTATGCTATAGTATGTCGTTTTTTTCAAATCCTCCAAAATCACGAAAAACGACATGCTATAGTATGCCGTCCGAAACCATGAACTATAGTATGTCGTTATTTCATGATTTTCATATTTTTTTCAAATAGTCCAAAATCACGAAAAACGACATGCTATAGTATGCCGTCCGAAAAAAATTATAACTTTGGCATGCTACTAGTCCTACATACTTACACCTAGAATCCCCATTCAAACCTATTTAGGTTAATCTTATGGTGGACATGTTTGCCTGAAAAGGAATCTTTGAAATGTTTCATAGTTTTAGAAATATAGTGCTTTAAATGTGAGAAATTTATAATGGCAGATTGGCACGTCAAAAAATCACTTTCACCTAGAAACTCCATTCACACGTTTTATAGTTCAGCTTACTGTGGAGACACATGCTGGAACCTTTTACTTTGAAATGTTTTGTAGTTTCTGAGTTATTTAACTTAAACGCCCAATGCATTCTCAATGGCAATAGCACAAACTTTGGCATGCTACTAGTCCTACATACTTACACCTAGAAACCCCATTCAGGCCTACTTAGGTTCATCTTACGGTGGACATGTTTGCCTGAAAAGGAATCTTTGAAATGTTTCATAGTTTTAGAAATATAGTGGTTTCAAATTTGAGAATTTTAACATGGGGCTCAATGGCAGATATTGGCACGTCAAAAAAGCACTTTCACCTAGAAACTCCATTCACACGTTTTATAATTCAGCTTACTGTGGAGACACATGCTGGAACTTTTTACTTTGAAATGTTTTGTAGTTTCTGAGTTATTTAACTTTAACGCCCAATGCATTCTCAATGGCAATAGCACAAACTTTGGCATGCTACTAGTCCTACATACTTACACCTAGAAACCCCATTCAAGCCTACTTAGGTTCATTTTACGGTGGACATGTTTGCCTGAAAAGGAATCTTTGAAATGTGTCATAGTTTTAGAAATATAGTGGTTTCAAATTTGAGAATTTTAACATGGGGCTCAATGGCAGATATTGGCACGTCAAAAAAGCACTTTCACCTAGAAACTCCATTCACACTTTTTATAATTCAGCTTACTGTGGAGACACATGCTGGAACTTTTTACTTTGAAATGTTTTGTAGTTTCTGAGTTATTTAACTTTAACGCCCAATGCATTCTCAAGGGCAATAGCACAAACTTTGGCATGCTACTAGTCCTACATACTTACACCTAGAAACCCCATTCAAGCCTACTTAGGTTCATTTTACGGTGGACATGTTTGCCTAAAAAGGAATCTTTGAAATGTGTCATAGTTTTAGAAATATAGTGGTTTCAAATGTGATAATTTTAACATGGGGCTCAATGGCAGATATTGGCACGTCAAAAAAGCACTTTCACCTAGAAACTCCATTCACACTTTTTATAATTCAGCTTACTGTGGAGACACATGCTGGAACTTTTTACTTTGAAATGTTTTGTAGTTTCTGAGTTATTTAACTTTAACGCCCAATGCATTCTCAATGGCAATAGCACAAACTTTGGCATGCTACTAGTCCTACATACTTACACCTAGAAACCCCATTCAAGCCTACTTAGGTTCATCTTATGGTGGACATGTTTGCCTGAAAAGGAATCTTTGAAATGTTTCATAGTTTTAGAAATATAGTGGTTTCAAATTTGAGAATTTTAACATGGGGCTCAATGGCAGATATTGGCACATCAAAAAAGCACTTTCACCTAGAAACTCCATTCACACGTTTTATAATTCAGCTTACTGTGGAGACACATGCTGGAACTTTTTACTTTGAAATGTTTTGTAGTTTCTGAGTTATTTAACTTTAACGCCCAATGCATTCTCAATGGCAATAGCACAAACTTTGGCATGCTACTAGTCCTACATACTTACACCTAGAAACCCCATTCAAGCCTACTTAGGTTCATTTTACGGTGGACATGTTTGCCTGAAAAGGAATCTTTGAAATGTGTCATAGTTTTAGAAATATAGTGGTTTCAAATGTGAGAATTTTAACATGGGGCTCAATGGCAGATATTGGCACGTCAAAAAAGCACTTTCACCTAGAAACTCCATTCACACTTTTTATAATTCAGCTTACTGTGGAGACACATGCTGGAACTTTTTACTTTGAAATGTTTTGTAGTTTCTGAGTTATTTAACTTTAACGCCCAATGCATTCTCAATGGCAATAGCACAAACTTTGGCATGCTACTAGTCCTACATACTTACACCTAGAAACCCCATTCAAGCCTACTTAGGTTCATCTTACGGTGGACATGTTTGCCTGAAAAGGAATCTTTGAAATGTTTCATAGTTTTAGAAATATAGTGGTTTCAAATTTGAGAATTTTAACATGGGGCTCAATGGCAGATATTGGCACGTCAAAAAAGCACTTTCACCTAGAAACTCCATTCACACGTTTTATAATTCAGCTTACTGTGGAGACACATGCTGGAACTTTTTACTTTGAAATGTTTTGTAGTTTCTGAGTTATTTAACTTTAACGCCCAATGCATTCTCAATGGCAATAGCACAAACTTTGGCATGCTACTAGTCCTACATACTTACACCTAGAAACCCCATTCAAGCCTACTTAGGTTCATCTTACGGTGGACATGTTTGCCTGAAAAGGAATCTTTGAAATGTTTCATAGTTTTAGAAATATAGTGCTTTCAAATTTGAGAATTTTACAATGGGGCTCAATGGCAGATATTGGCACGTCAAAAAATCACTTTCACTTAGAAACTCCATTCACACGTTTTATAATTCAGCTTACTGTGGAGACACATGCTGGAACTTTTTACTTTGAAATGTTTTGTAGTTTCTGAGTTATTTAACTTAAACGCCCAATGCATTCTCAATGGCAATAGCACAAACTTTGGCATGCTACTAGTCCTACATACTTACACCTAGAAACCCCATTTAAGCCTATTTAGGTTCATCTTACAGTGGACATGTTTGCCTGAAAATGAATCTTTGAAATGTTTCATAGTTTTAGAAATATAATTCTTTTAAATTTGAGAAATTCAGAATGGGGGTCAATGGCAGATTTTGGCAAGTAAAGATTTGAGTGGGGTTTGAACCCACAACCTCCAGATCATGTAGCCAGTGTGCTAAGTCACTGAGCTACTTGCTACCTGCCACAACACAGTTTGCCTTTCCCTTTGAGTATCAACATTAATACAAAAATAAAATACAAAAAATAAAACAACAGGAGATTTGTCTATTGTTTCTTTTGCTGTTGTTTATCTCTAGAGGTTTGAATGCTTATGAACCACAATGGAAACAAGTCTCTGGCTCTTCTATCATCAACTATTTTGCTTTTTGTACACAGCATGCAAGCAAGCACAGTGGCTCACTGGGTACAGAGCCTACTTGGGAATCAAGAGGCCACAGGTTCAAGCCCTGGCTTGGACAAAGTGCATGAAAAAATGACATACATCATGCTTTTTCGTCACGCTTTTTCGTATGCTATAGTATGTCGTTTTTTTCATTTTTTTTCAAATCCTCCAAAATCACGAAAAACGACATGCTATAGTATGCCGTCCGAAACCATGAACTATAGTATGTCGCTTTTTCATGATTTTCATCTTTTTTTCAAATAGTCCAAAATCACGAAAAACGACATGCTATAGTATGCCGTCCGAAAAAAAATTATAACTTTGGCATGCTACTAGTCCTACATACTTACACCTAGAATCCCCATTCAAACCTATTTAGGTTAATCTTATGGTGGACATGTTTGCCTGAAAAGGAATCTTTGAAATGTTTCATAGTTTTAGAAATATAGTGCTTTAAATGTGAGAAATTTATAATGGCAGATTGGCACGTCAAAAAATCACTTTCACCTAGAAACTCCATTCACACGTTTTATAATTCAGCTTACTGTGGAGACACATGCTGGAACCTTTTACTTTGAAATGTTTTGTAGTTTCTGAGTTATTTAACTTAAACGCCCAATGCATTCTCAATGGCAATAGCACAAACTTTGGCATGCTACTAGTCCTACATACTTACACCTAGAAACCCCATTCAAGCCTACTTAGGTTCATCTTACGGTGGACATGTTTGCCTGAAAAGGAATCTTTGAAATGTTTCATAGTTTTAGAAATATAGTGGTTTCAAATTTGAGAATTTTAACATGGGGCTCAATGGCAGATATTGGCACGTCAAAAAAGCACTTTCACCTAGAAACTCCATTCACACGTTTTATAATTCAGCTTACTGTGGAGACACATGCTGGAACTTTTTACTTTGAAATGTTTTGTAGTTTCTGAGTTATTTAACTTTAACGCCCAATGCATTCTCAATGGCAATAGCACAAACTTTGGCATGCTACTAGTCCTACATACTTACACCTAGAAACCCCATTAGAGCCTACTTAGGTTCATTTTACGGTGGACATGTTTGCCTGAAAAGGAATCTTTGAAATGTGTCATAGTTTTAGAAATATAGTGGTTTCAAATTTGAGAATTTTAACATGGGGCTCAATGGCAGATATTGGCACGTCAAAAAAGCACTTTCACCTAGAAACTCCATTCACACTTTTTAAATTTCAGCTTACTGTGGAGACACATGCTGGAACTTTTTACTTTGAAATGTTTTGTAGTTTCTGAGTTATTTAACTTTAACGCCCAATGCATTCTCAATGGCAATAGCACAAACTTTGGCATGCTACTAGTCCTACATACTTACACCTAGAAACCCCATTCAAGCCTACTTAGGTTCATCTTACGGTGGACATGTTTGCCTGAAAAGGAATCTTTGAAATGTTTCATAGTTTTATAAATATAGTGGTTTCAAATTTGAGAATTTTAACATGGGGCTCAATGGCAGATAGTGGCACGTCAAACAATCACTTTCACCTAGAAACTCCATTCACACTTTTTATAATTCAGCTTACTGTGGAGACACATGCTGGAACTTTTTACTTTGAAATGTTTTGTAGTTTCTGAGTTATTTAACTTAAACGCCCAATGCATTCTCAATAGCAATAGCACAAACTTTGGCATGCTACTAGTCCTACATACTTACACCTAGAAACCCCATTTAAGCCTATTTAGGTTCATCTTACAGTGGACATGTTTGCCTGAAAATGAATCTTTGAAATGTTTCATAGTTTTAGAAATATAATTCTTTTAAATTTGAGAAATTCAGAATGGGGGTCAATGGCAGATTTTGGCAAGTAAAGATTTGAGTGGGGTTTGAACCCACAACCTCCAGATCATGTAGCCAGTGTGCTAAGTCACTGAGCTACTTGCTACCTGCCACAACACAGTTTGCCTTTCCCTTTGAGTATCAACATTAATACAAAAATAAAATACAAAAAATAAAACAACAGGAGATTTGTCTATTGTTTCTTGTGCTGTTGTTTATCTCTAGAGGTTTGAATGCTTATGAACCACAATGGAAACAAGTCTCTGGCTCTTCTATCATCAACTATTTTGCTTTTTGTACACAGCATGCAAGCAAGCACAGTGGCTCACTGGGTACAGAGCCTACCTGGGAATCAAGAGGCCACAGGTTCAAGCCCTGGCTTGGACAAAGTGCATGAAAAAATGACATACATCATGCTTTTTCGTCACGCTTTTTCGTATGCTATAGTATGTCGTTTTTTTCAAATCCTCCAAAATCACGAAAAACGACATGCTATAGTATGCCGTCCGAAACCATGAACTATAGTATGTCGTTATTTCATGATTTTCATATTTTTTTCAAATAGTCCAAAATCACGAAAAACGACATGCTATAGTATGCCGTCCGAAAAAAATTATAACTTTGGCATGCTACTAGTCCTACATACTTACACCTAGAATCCCCATTCAAACCTATTTAGGTTAATCTTATGGTGGACATGTTTGCCTGAAAAGGAATCTTTGAAATGTTTCATAGTTTTAGAAATATAGTGCTTTAAATGTGAGAAATTTATAATGGCAGATTGGCACGTCAAAAAATCACTTTCACCTAGAAACTCCATTCACACGTTTTATAGTTCAGCTTACTGTGGAGACACATGCTGGAACCTTTTACTTTGAAATGTTTTGTAGTTTCTGAGTTATTTAACTTAAACGCCCAATGCATTCTCAATGGCAATAGCACAAACTTTGGCATGCTACTAGTCCTACA
Source organism: Electrona antarctica (assembly GCF_951216825.1). Taxonomy (NCBI): domain Eukaryota; kingdom Metazoa; phylum Chordata; class Actinopteri; order Myctophiformes; family Myctophidae; genus Electrona; species Electrona antarctica. Next base: position 37,055,387 of record NC_136796.1, read on the forward strand.
TACTTACACCTAGAAACCCCATTCAGGCCTACTTAGGTTCATCTTACGGTGGACATGTTTGCCTGAAAAGGAATCTTTGAAATGTTTCATAGTTTTAGAAATATAGTGGTTTCAAATTTGAGAATTTTAACATGGGGCTCAATGGCAGATATTGGCACGTCAAAAAAGCACTTTCACCTAGAAACTCCATTCACACGTTTTATAATTCAGCTTACTGTGGAGACACATGCTGGAACTTTTTACTTTGAAATGTTTTGTAGTTTCTGAGTTATTTAACTTTAACGCCCAATGCATTCTCAATGGCAATAGCACAAACTTTGGCATGCTACTAGTCCTACATACTTACACCTAGAAACCCCATTCAAGCCTACTTAGGTTCATTTTACGGTGGACATGTTTGCCTGAAAAGGAATCTTTGAAATGTGTCATAGTTTTAGAAATATAGTGGTTTCAAATTTGAGAATTTTAACATGGGGCTCAATGGCAGATATTGGCACGTCAAAAAAGCACTTTCACCTAGAAACTCCATTCACACTTTTTATAATTCAGCTTACTGTGGAGACACATGCTGGAACTTTTTACTTTGAAATGTTTTGTAGTTTCTGAGTTATTTAACTTTAACGCCCAATGCATTCTCAATGGCAATAGCACAAACTTTGGCATGCTACTAGTCCTACATACTTACACCTAGAAACCCCATTCAAGCCTACTTAGGTTCATCTTACGGTGGACATGTTTGCCTGAAAAGGAATCTTTGAAATGTTTCATAGTTTTAGAAATATAGTGGTTTCAAATTTGAGAATTTTAACATGGGGCTCAATGGCAGATATTGGCACATCAAAAAAGCACTTTCACCTAGAAACTCCATTCACACGTTTTATAATTCAGCTTACTGTGGAGACACATGCTGGAACTTTTTACTTTGAAATGTTTTGTAGTTTCTGAGTTATTTAACTTTAACGCCCAATGCATTCTCAAGGGCAATAGCACAAACTTTGGCATGCTACTAGTCCTACATACTTACACCTAGAAACCCCATTCAAGCCTACTTAGGTTCATTTTACGGTGGACATGTTTGCCTGAAAAGGAATCTTTGAAATGTGTCATAGTTTTAGAAATATAGTGGTTTCAAATGTGATAATTTTAACATGGGGCTCAATGGCAGATATTGGCACGTCAAAAAAGCACTTTCACCTAGAAACTCCATTCACACTTTTTATAATTCAGCTTACTGTGGAGACACATGCTGGAACTTTTTACTTTGAAATGTTTTGTAGTTTCTGAGTTATTTAACTTTAACGCCCAATGCATTCTCAAGGGCAATAGCACAAACTTTGGCATGCTACTAGTCCTACATACTTACACCTAGAAACCCCATTCAAGCCTACTTAGGTTCATCTTACGGTGGACATGTTTGCCTGAAAAGGAATCTTTGAAATGTGTCATAGTTTTAGAAATATAGTGGTTTCAAATTTGAGAATTTTAACATGGGGCTCAATGGCAGATATTGGCACGTCAAAAAAGCACTTTCACCTAGAAACTCCATTCACACGTTTTATAATTCAGCTTACTGTGGAGACACATGCTGGAACTTTTTACTTTGAAATGTTTTGTAGTTTCTGAGTTATTTAACTTTAACGCCCAATGCATTCTCAATGGCAATAGCACAAACTTTGGCATGCTACTAGTCCTACATACTTACACCTAGAAACCCCATTCAAGCCTACTTAGGTTCATTTTACGGTGGACATGTTTGCCTGAAAAGGAATCTTTGAAATGTGTCATAGTTTTAGAAATATAGTGGTTTCAAATTTGAGAATTTTAACATGGGGCTCAATGGCAGATATTGGCACGTCAAAAAAGCACTTTCACCTAGAAACTCCATTCACACGTTTTATAATTCAGCTTACTGTGGAGACACATGCTGGAACTTTTTACTTTGAAATGTTTTGTAGTTTCTGAGTTATTTAACTTAAACGCCCAATGCATTCTCAATAGCAATAGCACAAACTTTGGCATGCTACTAGTCCTACATACTTACACCTAGAAACCCCATTCAAGCCTACTTAGGTTCATCTTACGGTGGACATGTTTGCCTGAAAAGGAATCTTTGAAATGTTTCATAGTTTTATAAATATAGTGCTTTCAAATTTGAGAATTTTACAATGGGGCTCAATGGCAGATAGTGGCACGTCAAAAAATCACTTTCACCTAGAAACTCCATTCACACTTTTTATAATTCAGCTTACTGTGAAGACACATGCTGGAACTTTTTACTTTGAAATGTTTTGTAGTTTCTGAGTTATTTAACTTTAACGCCCAATGCATTCTCAATGGCAATAGCACAAACTTTGGCATGCTACTAGTCCTACATACTTACACCTAGAAACCCCATTAGAGCCTACTTAGGTTCATTTTACGGTGGACATGTTTGCCTGAAAAGGAATCTTTGAAATGTGTCATAGTTTTAGAAATATAGTGGTTTCAAATTTGAGAATTTTAACATGGGGCTCAATGGCAGATATTGGCACGTCAAAAAAGCACTTTCACCTAGAAACTCCATTCACACTTTTTATAATTCAGCTTACTGTGGAGACACATGCTGGAACTTTTTACTTTGAAATGTTTTGTAGTTTCTGAGTTATTTAACTTTAACGCCCAATGCATTCTCAAGGGCAATAGCACAAACTTTGGCATGCTACTAGTCCTACATACTTACACCTAGAAACCCCATTCAAGCCTACTTAGGTTCATTTTACGGTGGACATGTTTGCCTAAAAAGGAATCTTTGAAATGTGTCATAGTTTTAGAAATATAGTGGTTTCAAATGTGATAATTTTAACATGGGGCTCAATGGCAGATATTGGCACGTCAAAAAAGCACTTTCACCTAGAAACTCCATTCACACTTTTTATAATTCAGCTTACTGTGGAGACACATGCTGGAACTTTTTACTTTGAAATGTTTTGTAGTTTCTGAGTTATTTAACTTTAACGCCCAATGCATTCTCAATGGCAATAGCACAAACTTTGGCATGCTACTAGTCCTACATACTTACACCTAGAAACCCCATTCAAGCCTACTTAGGTTCATCTTATGGTGGACATGTTTGCCTGAAAAGGAATCTTTGAAATGTTTCATAGTTTTAGAAATATAGTGGTTTCAAATTTGAGAATTTTAACATGGGGCTCAATGGCAGATATTGGCACATCAAAAAAGCACTTTCACCTAGAAACTCCATTCACACGTTTTATAATTCAGCTTACTGTGGAGACACATGCTGGAACTTTTTACTTTGAAATGTTTTGTAGTTTCTGAGTTATTTAACTTTAACGCCCAATGCATTCTCAATGGCAATAGCACAAACTTTGGCATGCTACTAGTCCTACATACTTACACCTAGAAACCCCATTCAAGCCTACTTAGGTTCATTTTACGGTGGACATGTTTGCCTGAAAAGGAATCTTTGAAATGTGTCATAGTTTTAGAAATATAGTGGTTTCAAATGTGAGAATTTTAACATGGGGCTCAATGGCAGATATTGGCACGTCAAAAAAGCACTTTCACCTAGAAACTCCATTCACACTTTTTATAATTCAGCTTACTGTGGAGACACATGCTGGAACTTTTTACTTTGAAATGTTTTGTAGTTTCTGAGTTATTTAACTTTAACGCCCAATGCATTCTCAATGGCAATAGCACAAACTTTGGCATGCTACTAGTCCTACATACTTACACCTAGAAACCCCATTCAAGCCTACTTAGGTTCATCTTACGGTGGACATGTTTGCCTGAAAAGGAATCTTTGAAATGTTTCATAGTTTTAGAAATATAGTGGTTTCAAATTTGAGAATTTTAACATGGGGCTCAATGGCAGATATTGGCACGTCAAAAAAGCACTTTCACCTAGAAACTCCATTCACACGTTTTATAATTCAGCTTACTGTGGAGACACATGCTGGAACTTTTTACTTTGAAATGTTTTGTAGTTTCTGAGTTATTTAACTTTAACGCCCAATGCATTCTCAATGGCAATAGCACAAACTTTGGCATGCTACTAGTCCTACATACTTACACCTAGAAACCCCATTCAAGCCTACTTAGGTTCATTTTACGGTGGACATGTTTGCCTGAAAAGGAATCTTTGAAATGTGTCATAGTTTTAGAAATATAGTGGTTTCAAATTTGAGAATTTTAACATGGGGCTCAATGGCAGATATTGGCACGTCAAAAAAGCACTTTCACCTAGAAACTCCATTCACACTTTTTATAATTCAGCTTACTGTGGAGACACATGCTGGAACTTTTTACTTTGAAATGTTTTGTAGTTTCTGAGTTATTTAACTTTAACGCCCAATGCATTCTCAATGGCAATAGCACAAACTTTGGCATGCTACTAGTCCTACATACTTACACCTAGAAACCCCATTCAAGCCTACTTAGGTTCATCTTACGGTGGACATGTTTGCCTGAAAAGGAATCTTTGAAATGTTTCATAGTTTTAGAAATATAGTGGTTTCAAATTTGAGAATTTTAACATGGGGCTCAATGGCAGATATTGGCACGTCAAAAAAGCACTTTCACCTAGAAACTCCATTCACACGTTTTATAATTCAGCTTACTGTGGAGACACATGCTGGAACTTTTTACTTTGAAATGTTTTGTAGTTTCTGAGTTATTTAACTTTAACGCCCAATGCATTCTCAATGGCAATAGCACAAACTTTGGCATGCTACTAGTCCTACATACTTACACCTAGAAACCCCATTCAAGCCTACTTAGGTTCATTTTACGGTGGACATGTTTGCCTGAAAAGGAATCTTTGAAATGTGTCATAGTTTTAGAAATATAGTGGTTTCAAATTTGAGAATTTTAACATGGGGCTCAATGGCAGATATTGGCACGTCAAAAAAGCACTTTCACCTAGAAACTCCATTCACACTTTTTATAATTCAGCTTACTGTGGAGACACATGCTGGAACTTTTTACTTTGAAATGTTTTGTAGTTTCTGAGTTATTTAACTTTAACGCCCAATGCATTCTCAATGGCAATAGCACAAACTTTGGCATGCTACTAGTCCTACATACTTACACCTAGAAACCCCATTCAAGCCTACTTAGGTTCATCTTATGGTGGACATGTTTGCCTGAAAAGGAATCTTTGAAATGTTTCATAGTTTTAGAAATATAGTGGTTTCAAATTTGAGAATTTTAACATGGGGCTCAATGGCAGATATTGGCACATCAAAAAAGCACTTTCACCTAGAAACTCCATTCACACGTTTTATAATTCAGCTTACTGTGGAGACACATGCTGGAACTTTTTACTTTGAAATGTTTTGTAGTTTCTGAGTTATTTAACTTTAACGCCCAATGCATTCTCAATGGCAATAGCACAAACTTTGGCATGCTACTAGTCCTACATACTTACACCTAGAAACCCCATTCAAGCCTACTTAGGTTCATTTTACGGTGGACATGTTTGCCTGAAAAGGAATCTTTGAAATGTGTCATAGTTTTAGAAATATAGTGGTTTCAAATGTGAGAATTTTAACATGGGGCTCAATGGCAGATATTGGCACGTCAAAAAAGCACTTTCACCTAGAAACTCCATTCACACTTTTTATAATTCAGCTTACTGTGGAGACACATGCTGGAACTTTTTACTTTGAAATGTTTTGTAGTTTCTGAGTTATTTAACTTTAACGCCCAATGCATTCTCAATGGCAATAGCACAAACTTTGGCATGCTACTAGTCCTACATACTTACACCTAGAAACCCCATTCAAGCCTACTTAGGTTCATCTTACGGTGGACATGTTTGCCTGAAAAGGAATCTTTGAAATGTTTCATAGTTTTAGAAATATAGTGGTTTCAAATTTGAGAATTTTAACATGGGGCTCAATGGCAGATATTGGCACGTCAAAAAAGCACTTTCACCTAGAAACTCCATTCACACGTTTTATAATTCAGCTTACTGTGGAGACACATGCTGGAACTTTTTACTTTGAAATGTTTTGTAGTTTCTGAGTTATTTAACTTTAACGCCCAATGCATTCTCAATGGCAATAGCACAAACTTTGGCATGCTACTAGTCCTACATACTTACACCTAGAAACCCCATTCAAGCCTACTTAGGTTCATCTTATGGTGGACATGTTTGCCTGAAAAGGAATCTTTGAAATGTTTCATAGTTTTAGAAATATAGTGGTTTCAAATTTGAGAATTTTAACATGGGGCTCAATGGCAGATATTGGCACATCAAAAAAGCACTTTCACCTAGAAACTCCATTCACACGTTTTATAATTCAGCTTACTGTGGAGACACATGCTGGAACTTTTTACTTTGAAATGTTTTGTAGTTTCTGAGTTATTTAACTTTAACGCCCAATGCATTCTCAATGGCAATAGCACAAACTTTGGCATGCTACTAGTCCTACATACTTACACCTAGAAACCCCATTCAAGCCTACTTAGGTTCATTTTACGGTGGACATGTTTGCCTGAAAAGGAATCTTTGAAATGTGTCATAGTTTTAGAAATATAGTGGTTTCAAATGTGAGAATTTTAACATGGGGCTCAATGGCAGATATTGGCACGTCAAAAAAGCACTTTCACCTAGAAACTCCATTCACACTTTTTATAATTCAGCTTACTGTGGAGACACATGCTGGAACTTTTTACTTTGAAATGTTTTGTAGTTTCTGAGTTATTTAACTTTAACGCCCAATGCATTCTCAATGGCAATAGCACAAACTTTGGCATGCTACTAGTCCTACATACTTACACCTAGAAACCCCATTCAAGCCTACTTAGGTTCATCTTACGGTGGACATGTTTGCCTGAAAAGGAATCTTTGAAATGTTTCATAGTTTTAGAAATATAGTGGTTTCAAATTTGAGAATTTTAACATGGGGCTCAATGGCAGATATTGGCACGTCAAAAAAGCACTTTCACCTAGAAACTCCATTCACACTTTTTATAATTCAGCTTACTGTGGAGACACATGCTGGAACTTTTTACTTTGAAATGTTTTGTAGTTTCTGAGTTATTTAACTTTAACGCCCAATGCATTCTCAATGGCAATAGCACAAACTTTGGCATGCTACTAGTCCTACATACTTACACCTAGAAACCCCATTCAAGCCTACTTAGGTTCATCTTATGGTGGACATGTTTGCCTGAAAAGGAATCTTTGAAATGTTTCATAGTTTTAGAAATATAGTGGTTTCAAATTTGAGAATTTTAACATGGGGCTCAATGGCAGATATTGGCACATCAAAAAAGCACTTTCACCTAGAAACTCCATTCACACGTTTTATAATTCAGCTTACTGTGGAGACACATGCTGGAACTTTTTACTTTGAAATGTTTTGTAGTTTCTGAGTTATTTAACTTTAACGCCCAATGCATTCTCAATGGCAATAGCACAAACTTTGGCATGCTACTAGTCCTACATACTTACACCTAGAAACCCCATTCAAGCCTACTTAGGTTCATTTTACGGTGGACATGTTTGCCTGAAAAGGAATCTTTGAAATGTGTCATAGTTTTAGAAATATAGTGGTTTCAAATGTGAGAATTTTAACATGGGGCTCAATGGCAGATATTGGCACGTCAAAAAAGCACTTTCACCTAGAAACTCCATTCACACTTTTTATAATTCAGCTTACTGTGGAGACACATGCTGGAACTTTTTACTTTGAAATGTTTTGTAGTTTCTGAGTTATTTAACTTTAACGCCCAATGCATTCTCAATGGCAATAGCACAAACTTTGGCATGCTACTAGTCCTACATACTTACACCTAGAAACCCCATTCAAGCCTACTTAGGTTCATCTTACGGTGGACATGTTTGCCTGAAAAGGAATCTTTGAAATGTTTCATAGTTTTAGAAATATAGTGGTTTCAAATTTGAGAATTTTAACATGGGGCTCAATGGCAGATATTGGCACGTCAAAAAAGCACTTTCACCTAGAAACTCCATTCACACTTTTTATAATTCAGCTTACTGTGGAGACACATGCTGGAACTTTTTACTTTGAAATGTTTTGTAGTTTCTGAGTTATTTAACTTTAACGCCCAATGCATTCTCAATGGCAATAGCACAAACTTTGGCATGCTACTAGTCCTACATACTTACACCTAGAAACCCCATTCAAGCCTACTTAGGTTCATCTTATGGTGGACATGTTTGCCTGAAAAGGAATCTTTGAAATGTTTCATAGTTTTAGAAATATAGTGGTTTCAAATTTGAGAATTTTAACATGGGGCTCAATGGCAGATATTGGCACATCAAAAAAGCACTTTCACCTAGAAACTCCATTCACACGTTTTATAATTCAGCTTACTGTGGAGACACATGCTGGAACTTTTTACTTTGAAATGTTTTGTAGTTTCTGAGTTATTTAACTTTAACGCCCAATGCATTCTCAATGGCAATAGCACAAACTTTGGCATGCTACTAGTCCTACATACTTACACCTAGAAACCCCATTCAAGCCTACTTAGGTTCATTTTACGGTGGACATGTTTGCCTGAAAAGGAATCTTTGAAATGTGTCATAGTTTTAGAAATATAGTGGTTTCAAATGTGAGAATTTTAACATGGGGCTCAATGGCAGATATTGGCACGTCAAAAAAGCACTTTCACCTAGAAACTCCATTCACACTTTTTATAATTCAGCTACTGTGGAGACACATGCTGGAACTTTTTACTTTGAAATGTTTTGTAGTTTCTGAGTTATTTAACTTTAACGCCCAATGCATTCTCAATGGCAATAGCACAAACTTTGGCATGCTACTAGTCCTACATACTTACACCTAGAAACCCCATTCAAGCCTACTTAGGTTCATCTTACGGTGGACATGTTTGCCTGAAAAGGAATCTTTGAAATGTTTCATAGTTTTAGAAATATAGTGGTTTCAAATTTGAGAATTTTAACATGGGGCTCAATGGCAGATATTGGCACGTCAAAAAAGCACTTTCACCTAGAAACTCCATTCACACGTTTTATAATTCAGCTTACTGTGGAGACACATGCTGGAACTTTTTACTTTGAAATGTTTTGTAGTTTCTGAGTTATTTAACTTTAACGCCCAATGCATTCTCAATGGCAATAGCACAAACTTTGGCATGCTACTAGTCCTACATACTTACACCTAGAAACCCCATTCAAGCCTACTTAGGTTCATCTTACGGTGGACATGTTTGCCTGAAAAGGAATCTTTGAAATGTTTCATAGTTTTAGAAATATAGTGGTTTCAAATTTGAGAATTTTAACATGGGGCTCAATGGCAGATATTGGCACATCAAAAAAGCACTTTCACCTAGAAACTCCATTCACACGTTTTATAATTCAGCTTACTGTGGAGACACATGCTGGAACTTTTTACTTTGAAATGTTTTGTAGTTTCTGAGTTATTTAACTTTAACGCCCAATGCATTCTCAATGGCAATAGCACAAACTTTGGCATGCTACTAGTCCTACATACTTACACCTAGAAACCCCATTCAAGCCTACTTAGGTTCATTTTACGGTGGACATGTTTGCCTGAAAAGGAATCTTTGAAATGTGTCATAGTTTTAGAAATATAGTGGTTTCAAATTTGAGAATTTTAACATGGGGCTCAATGGCAGATATTGGCACGTCAAAAAAGCACTTTCACCTAGAAACTCCATTCACACTTTTTATAATTCAGCTTACTGTGGAGACACATGCTGGAACTTTTTACTTTGAAATGTTTTGTAGTTTCTGAGTTATTTAACTTTAACGCCCAATGCATTCTCAATGGCAATAGCACAAACTTTGGCATGCTACTAGTCCTACATACTTACACCTAGAAACCCCATTCAAGCCTACTTAGGTTCATCTTATGGTGGACATGTTTGCCTGAAAAGGAATCTTTGAAATGTTTCATAGTTTTAGAAATATAGTGGTTTCAAATTTGAGAATTTTAACATGGGGCTCAATGGCAGATATTGGCACATCAAAAAAGCACTTTCACCTAGAAACTCCATTCACACGTTTTATAATTCAGCTTACTGTGGAGACACATGCTGGAACTTTTTACTTTGAAATGTTTTGTAGTTTCTGAGTTATTTAACTTTAACGCCCAATGCATTCTCAATGGCAATAGCACAAACTTTGGCATGCTACTAGTCCTACATACTTACACCTAGAAACCCCATTCAAGCCTACTTAGGTTCATTTTACGGTGGACATGTTTGCCTGAAAAGGAATCTTTGAAATGTGTCATAGTTTTAGAAATATAGTGGTTTCAAATGTGAGAATTTTAACATGGGGCTCAATGGCAGATATTGGCACGTCAAAAAAGCACTTTCACCTAGAAACTCCATTCACACTTTTTATAATTCAGCTTACTGTGGAGACACATGCTGGAACTTTTTACTTTGAAATGTTTTGTAGTTTCTGAGTTATTTAACTTTAACGCCCAATGCATTCTCAATGGCAATAGCACAAACTTTGGCATGCTACTAGTCCTACATACTTACACCTAGAAACCCCATTCAAGCCTACTTAGGTTCATCTTACGGTGGACATGTTTGCCTGAAAAGGAATCTTTGAAATGTTTCATAGTTTTAGAAATATAGTGGTTTCAAATTTGAGAATTTTAACATGGGGCTCAATGGCAGATATTGGCACGTCAAAAAAGCACTTTCACCTAGAAACTCCATTCACACGTTTTATAATTCAGCTTACTGTGGAGACACATGCTGGATCTTTTTGCTTTGAAATGTTTTGTAGTTTCTGAGTTATTTAACTTTAACGCCCAATGCATTCTCAATGGCAATAGCACAAACTTTGGCATGCTACTAGTCCTACATACTTACACCTAGAAACCCCATTCAAGCCTACTTAGGTTCATTTTACGGTGGACATGTTTGCCTGAAAAGGAATCTTTGAAATGTGTCATAGTTTTAGAAAAATAGTGCTTTTAAATTTGAGAAATTCAGAATGGGGGTCAATGGCAGATTTTGGCAAGTAAAGATTTGAGTGGGGTTTGAACCCACAACCTCCAGATCATGTAGCCAGTGTGCTAAGTCACTGAGCTACTTGCTACCTGCCACAACACAGTTTGCCTTTCCCTTTGAGTATCAACATTAATACAAAAATAAAATACAAAAAATAAAACAACAGGAGATTTGTCTATTGTTTCTTGTGCTGTTGTTTATCTCTAGAGGTTTGAATGCTTATGAACCACAATGGAAACAAGTCTCTGGCTCTTCTATCATCAACTATTTTGCTTTTTGTACACAGCATGCAAGCAAGCACAGTGGCTCACTGGGTACAGAGCCTACTTGGGAATCAAGAGGCCACAGGTTCAAGCCCTGGCTTGGACAAAGTGCATGAAAAAATGACATACATCATGCTTTTTCGTCACGCTTTTTCGTATGCTATAGTATGTCGTTTTTTTCAAATCCTCCAAAATCACGAAAAACGACATGCTATAGTATGCCGTCCGAAACCATGAACTATAGTATGTCGTTATTTCATGATTTTCATATTTTTTTCAAATAGTCCAAAATCACGAAAAACGACATGCTATAGTATGCCGTCCGAAAAAAAGTTATAACTTTGGCATGCTACTAGTCCTACATACTTACACCTAGAATCCCCATTCAAACCTATTTAGGTTAATCTTATGGTGGACATGTTTGCCTGAAAAGGAATCTTTGAAATGTTTCATAGTTTTAGAAATATAGTGCTTTAAATGTGAGAAATTTATAATGGCAGATTGGCACGTCAAAAAATCACTTTCACCTAGAAACTCCATTCACACGTTTTATAGTTCAGCTTACTGTGGAGACACATGCTGGAACCTTTTACTTTGAAATGTTTTGTAGTTTCTGAGTTATTTAACTTAAACGCCCAATGCATTCTCAATGGCAATAGCACAAACTTTGGCATGCTACTAGTCCTACATACTTACACCTAGAAACCCCATTCAAGCCTACTTAGGTTCATCTTACGGTGGACATGTTTGCCTGAAAAGGAATCTTTGAAATGTTTCATAGTTTTAGAAATATAGTGGTTTCAAATTTGAGAATTTTAACATGGGGCTCAATGGCAGATATTGGCACGTCAAAAAAGCACTTTCACCTAGAAACTCCATTCACACGTTTTATAATTCAGCTTACTGTGGAGACACATGCTGGAACTTTTTACTTTGAAATGTTTTGTAGTTTCTGAGTTATTTAACTTTAACGCCCAATGCATTCTCAATGGCAATAGCACAAACTTTGGCATGCTACTAGTCCTACATACTTACACCTAGAAACCCCATTCAAGCCTACTTAGGTTCATTTTACGGTGGACATGTTTGCCTGAAAAGGAATCTTTGAAATGTGTCATAGTTTTAGAAATATAGTGGTTTCAAATTTGAGAATTTTAACATGGGGCTCAATGGCAGATATTGGCACGTCAAAAAAGCACTTTCACCTAGAAACTCCATTCACACTTTTTATAATTCAGCTTACTGTGGAGACACATGCTGGAACTTTTTACTTTGAAATGTTTTGTAGTTTCTGAGTTATTTAACTTTAACGCCCAATGCATTCTCAATGGCAATAGCACAAACTTTGGCATGCTACTAGTCCTACATACTTACACCTAGAAACCCCATTCAAGCCTACTTAGGTTCATCTTACGGTGGACATGTTTGCCTGAAAAGGAATCTTTGAAATGTTTCATAGTTTTAGAAATATAGTGGTTTCAAATTTGAGAATTTTAACATGGGGCTCAATGGCAGATATTGGCACATCAAAAAAGCACTTTCACCTAGAAACTCCATTCACACGTTTTATAATTCAGCTTACTGTGGAGACACATGCTGGAACTTTTTACTTTGAAATGTTTTGTAGTTTCTGAGTTATTTAACTTTAACGCCCAATGCATTCTCAAGGGCAATAGCACAAACTTTGGCATGCTACTAGTCCTACATACTTACACCTAGAAACCCCATTCAAGCCTACTTAGGTTCATTTTACGGTGGACATGTTTGCCTGAAAAGGAATCTTTGAAATGTGTCATAGTTTTAGAAATATAGTGGTTTCAAATGTGATAATTTTAACATGGGGCTCAATGGCAGATATTGGCACGTCAAAAAAGCACTTTCACCTAGAAACTCCATTCACACTTTTTATAATTCAGCTTACTGTGGAGACACATGCTGGAACTTTTTACTTTGAAATGTTTTGTAGTTTCTGAGTTATTTAACTTTAACGCCCAATGCATTCTCAATGGCAATAGCACAAACTTTGGCATGCTACTAGTCCTACATACTTACACCTAGAAACCCCATTCAAGCCTACTTAGGTTCATTTTACGGTGGACATGTTTGCCTGAAAAGGAATCTTTGAAATGTGTCATAGTTTTAGAAATATAGTGGTTTCAAATTTGAGAATTTTAACATGGGGCTCAATGGCAGATATTGGCACGTCAAAAAAGCACTTTCACCTAGAAACTCCATTCACACTTTTTATAATTCAGCTTACTGTGGAGACACATGCTGGAACTTTTTACTTTGAAATGTTTTGTAGTTTCTGAGTTATTTAACTTTAACGCCCAATGCATTCTCAATGGCAATAGCACAAACTTTGGCATGCTACTAGTCCTACATACTTACACCTAGAAACCCCATTCAAGCCTACTTAGGTTCATCTTACGGTGGACATGTTTGCCTGAAAAGGAATCTTTGAAATGTTTCATAGTTTTAGAAATATAGTGGTTTCAAATTTGAGAATTTTAACATGGGGCTCAATGGCAGATATTGGCACATCAAAAAAGCACTTTCACCTAGAAACTCCATTCACACGTTTTATAATTCAGCTTACTGTGGAGACACATGCTGGAACTTTTTACTTTGAAATGTTTTGTAGTTTCTGAGTTATTTAACTTTAACGCCCAATGCATTCTCAAGGGCAATAGCACAAACTTTGGCATGCTACTAGTCCTACATACTTACACCTAGAAACCCCATTCAAGCCTACTTAGGTTCATTTTACGGTGGACATGTTTGCCTGAAAAGGAATCTTTGAAATGTGTCATAGTTTTAGAAATATAGTGGTTTCAAATGTGATAATTTTAACATGGGGCTCAATGGCAGATATTGGCACGTCAAAAAAGCACTTTCACCTAGAAACTCCATTCACACTTTTTATAATTCAGCTTACTGTGGAGACACATGCTGGAACTTTTTACTTTGAAATGTTTTGTAGTTTCTGAGTTATTTAACTTTAACGCCCAATGCATTCTCAAGGGCAATAGCACAAACTTTGGCATGCTACTAGTCCTACATACTTACACCTAGAAACCCCATTCAAGCCTACTTAGGTTCATCTTACGGTGGACATGTTTGCCTGAAAAGGAATCTTTGAAATGTGTCATAGTTTTAGAAATATAGTGGTTTCAAATTTGAGAATTTTAACATGGGGCTCAATGGCAGATATTGGCACGTCAAAAAAGCACTTTCACCTAGAAACTCCATTCACACGTTTTATAATTCAGCTTACTGTGGAGACACATGCTGGAACTTTTTACTTTGAAATGTTTTGTAGTTTCTGAGTTATTTAACTTTAACGCCCAATGCATTCTCAATGGCAATAGCACAAACTTTGGCATGCTACTAGTCCTACATACTTACACCTAGAAACCCCATTCAAGCCTACTTAGGTTCATTTTACGGTGGACATGTTTGCCTGAAAAGGAATCTTTGAAATGTGTCATAGTTTTAGAAATATAGTGGTTTCAAATTTGAGAATTTTAACATGGGGCTCAATGGCAGATATTGGCACGTCAAAAAAGCACTTTCACCTAGAAACTCCATTCACACGTTTTATAATTCAGCTTACTGTGGAGACACATGCTGGAACTTTTTACTTTGAAATGTTTTGTAGTTTCTGAGTTATTTAACTTAAACGCCCAATGCATTCTCAATAGCAATAGCACAAACTTTGGCATGCTACTAGTCCTACATACTTACACCTAGAAACCCCATTCAAGCCTACTTAGGTTCATCTTACGGTGGACATGTTTGCCTGAAAAGGAATCTTTGAAATGTTTCATAGTTTTATAAATATAGTGCTTTCAAATTTGAGAATTTTACAATGGGGCTCAATGGCAGATAGTGGCACGTCAAAAAATCACTTTCACCTAGAAACTCCATTCACACTTTTTATAATTCAGCTTACTGTGGAGACACATGCTGGAACTTTTTACTTTGAAATGTTTTGTAGTTTCTGAGTTATTTAACTTTAACGCCCAATGCATTCTCAATGGCAATAGCACAAACTTTGGCATGCTACTAGTCCTACATACTTACACCTAGAAACCCCATTAGAGCCTACTTAGGTTCATTTTACGGTGGACATGTTTGCCTGAAAAGGAATCTTTGAAATGTGTCATAGTTTTAGAAATATAGTGGTTTCAAATTTGAGAATTTTAACATGGGGCTCAATGGCAGATATTGGCACGTCAAAAAAGCACTTTCACCTAGAAACTCCATTCACACTTTTTATAATTCAGCTTACTGTGGAGACACATGCTGGAACTTTTTACTTTGAAATGTTTTGTAGTTTCTGAGTTATTTAACTTTAACGCCCAATGCATTCTCAAGGGCAATAGCACAAACTTTGGCATGCTACTAGTCCTACATACTTACACCTAGAAACCCCATTCAAGCCTACTTAGGTTCATTTTACGGTGGACATGTTTGCCTAAAAAGGAATCTTTGAAATGTGTCATAGTTTTAGAAATATAGTGGTTTCAAATGTGATAATTTTAACATGGGGCTCAATGGCAGATATTGGCACGTCAAAAAAGCACTTTCACCTAGAAACTCCATTCACACTTTTTATAATTCAGCTTACTGTGGAGACACATGCTGGAACTTTTTACTTTGAAATGTTTTGTAGTTTCTGAGTTATTTAACTTTAACGCCCAATGCATTCTCAAGGGCAATAGCACAAACTTTGGCATGCTACTAGTCCTACATACTTACACCTAGAAACCCCATTCAAGCCTACTTAGGTTCATTTTACGGTGGACATGTTTGCCTGAAAAGGAATCTTTGAAATGTGTCATAGTTTTAGAAATATAGTGGTTTCAAATGTGAGAATTTTAACATGGGGCTCAATGGCAGATATTGGCATGTCAAAAAAGCACTTTCACCTAGAAACTCCATTCACACTTTTTATAATTCAGCTTACTGTGGAGACACATGCTGGAACTTTTTACTTTGAAATGTTTTGTAGTTTCTGAGTTATTTAACTTTAACGCCCAATGCATTCTCAATGGCAATAGCACAAACTTTGGCATGCTACTAGTCCTACATACTTACACCTAGAAACCCCATTCAAGCCTACTTAGGTTCATCTTACGGTGGACATGTTTGCCTGAAAAGGAATCTTTGAAATGTTTCATAGTTTTAGAAATATAGTGGTTTCAAATTTGAGAATTTTAACATGGGGCTCAATGGCAGATATTGGCACGTCAAAAAAGCACTTTCACCTAGAAACTCCATTCACACGTTTTATAATTCAGCTTACTGTGGAGACACATGCTGGAACTTTTTACTTTGAAATGTTTTGTAGTTTCTGAGTTATTTAACTTTAACGCCCAATGCATTCTCAATGGCAATAGCACAAACTTTGGCATGCTACTAGTCCTACATACTTACACCTAGAAACCCCATTCAAGCCTACTTAGGTTCATTTTACGGTGGACATGTTTGCCTGAAAAGGAATCTTTGAAATGTGTCATAGTTTTAGAAATATAGTGGTTTCAAATTTGAGAATTTTAACATGGGGCTCAATGGCAGATATTGGCACGTCAAAAAAGCACTTTCACCTAGAAACTCCATTCACACGTTTTATAATTCAGCTTACTGTGGAGACACATGCTGGAACTTTTTACTTTGAAATGTTTTGTAGTTTCTGAGTTATTTAACTTAAACGCCCAATGCATTCTCAATGGCAATAGCACAAACTTTGGCATGCTACTAGTCCTACATACTTACACCTAGAAACCCCATTTAAGCCTATTTAGGTTAATCTTACAGTGGACATGTTTGCCTGAAAATGAATCTTTGAAATGTTTCATAGTTTTAGAAATATAATTCTTTTAAATTTGAGAAATTCAGAATGGGGGTCAATGGCAGATTTTGGCAAGTAAAGATTTGAGTGGGGTTTGAACCCACAACCTCCAGATCATGTAGCCAGTGTGCTAAGTCACTGAGCTACTTGCTACCTGCCACAACACAGTTTGCCTTTCCCTTTGAGTATCAACATTAATACAAAAATAAAATACAAAAAATAAAACAACAGGAGATTTGTCTATTGTTTCTTGTGCTGTTGTTTATCTCTAGAGGTTTGAATGCTTATGAACCACAATGGAAACAAGTCTCTGGCTCTTCTATCATCAACTATTTTGCTTTTTGTACACAGCATGCAAGCAAGCACAGTGGCTCACTGGGTACAGAGCCTACCTGGGAATCAAGAGGCCACAGGTTCAAGCCCTGGCTTGGACAAAGTGCATGAAAAAATGACATACATCATGCTTTTTCGTCACGCTTTTTCGTATGCTATAGTATGTCGTTTTTTTCATTTTTTTCAAATCCTCCAAAATCACGAAAAACGACATGCTATAGTATGCCGTCCGAAACCATGAACTATAGTATGTCGTTATTTCATGATTTTCATATTTTTTTCAAATAGTCCAAAATCACGAAAAACGACATGCTATAGTATGCCGTCCGAAAAAAATTATAACTTTGGCATGCTACTAGTCCTACATACTTACACCTAGAATCCCCATTCAAACCTATTTAGGTTAATCTTATGGTGGACATGTTTGCCTGAAAAGGAATCTTTGAAATGTTTCATAGTTTTAGAAATATAGTGCTTTAAATGTGAGAAATTTATAATGGCAGATTGGCACGTCAAAAAATCACTTTCACCTAGAAACTCCATTCACACGTTTTATAGTTCAGCTTACTGTGGAGACACATGCTGGAACTTTTTACTTTGAAATGTTTTGTAGTTTCTGAGTTATTTAACTTAAACGCCCAATGCATTCTCAATGGCAATAGCACAAACTTTGGCATGCTACTAGTCCTACATACTTACACCTAGAAACCCCATTCAAGCCTACTTAGGTTCATCTTACGGTGGACATGTTTGCCTGAAAAGGAATCTTTGAAATGTTTCATAGTTTTAGAAATATAGTGGTTTCAAATTTGAGAATTTTAACATGGGGCTCAATGGCAGATATTGGCACGTCAAAAAAGCACTTTCACCTAGAAACTCCATTCACACGTTTTATAATTCAGCTTACTGTGGAGACACATGCTGGAACTTTTTACTTTGAAATGTTTTGTAGTTTCTGAGTTATTTAACTTTAACGCCCAATGCATTCTCAATGGCAATAGCACAAACTTTGGCATGCTACTAGTCCTACATACTTACACCTAGAAACCCCATTCAAGCCTACTTAGGTTCATTTTACGGTGGACATGTTTGCCTGAAAAGGAATCTTTGAAATGTGTCATAGTTTTAGAAATATAGTGGTTTCAAATTTGAGAATTTTAACATGGGGCTCAATGGCAGATATTGGCACGTCAAAAAAGCACTTTCACCTAGAAACTCCATTCACACGTTTTATAATTCAGCTTACTGTGGAGACACATGCTGGAACTTTTTACTTTGAAATGTTTTGTAGTTTCTGAGTTATTTAACTTTAACGCCCAATGCATTCTCAATGGCAATAGCACAAACTTTGGCATGCTACTAGTCCTACATACTTACACCTAGAAACCCCATTAGAGCCTACTTAGGTTCATTTTACGGTGGACATGTTTGCCTGAAAAGGAATCTTTGAAATGTGTCATAGTTTTAGAAATATAGTGGTTTCAAATTTGAGAATTTTAACATGGGGCTCAATGGCAGATATTGGCACGTCAAAAAAGCACTTTCACCTAGAAACTCCATTCACACTTTTTAAATTTCAGCTTACTGTGGAGACACATGCTGGAACTTTTTACTTTGAAATGTTTTGTAGTTTCTGAGTTATTTAACTTTAACGCCCAATGCATTCTCAATGGCAATAGCACAAACTTTGGCATGCTACTAGTCCTACATACTTACACCTAGAAACCCCATTCAAGCCTACTTAGGTTCATCTTACGGTGGACATGTTTGCCTGAAAAGGAATCTTTGAAATGTTTCATAGTTTTATAAATATAGTGGTTTCAAATTTGAGAATTTTAACATGGGGCTCAATGGCAGATAGTGGCACGTCAAACAATCACTTTCACCTAGAAACTCCATTCACACTTTTTATAATTCAGCTTACTGTGGAGACACATGCTGGAACTTTTTACTTTGAAATGTTTTGTAGTTTCTGAGTTATTTAACTTAAACGCCCAATGCATTCTCAATAGCAATAGCACAAACTTTGGCATGCTACTAGTCCTACATACTTACACCTAGAAACCCCATTTAAGCCTATTTAGGTTCATCTTACAGTGGACATGTTTGCCTGAAAATGAATCTTTGAAATGTTTCATAGTTTTAGAAATATAATTCTTTTAAATTTGAGAAATTCAGAATGGGGGTCAATGGCAGATTTTGGCAAGTAAAGATTTGAGTGGGGTTTGAACCCACAACCTCCAGATCATGTAGCCAGTGTGCTAAGTCACTGAGCTACTTGCTACCTGCCACAACACAGTTTGCCTTTCCCTTTGAGTATCAACATTAATACAAAAATAAAATACAAAAAATAAAACAACAGGAGATTTGTCTATTGTTTCTTGTGCTGTTGTTTATCTCTAGAGGTTTGAATGCTTATGAACCACAATGGAAACAAGTCTCTGGCTCTTCTATCATCAACTATTTTGCTTTTTGTACACAGCATGCAAGCAAGCACAGTGGCTCACTGGGTACAGAGCCTACCTGGGAATCAAGAGGCCACAGGTTCAAGCCCTGGCTTGGACAAAGTGCATGAAAAAATGACATACATCATGCTTTTTCGTCACGCTTTTTCGTATGCTATAGTATGTCGTTTTTTTCAAATCCTCCAAAATCACGAAAAACGACATGCTATAGTATGCCGTCCGAAACCATGAACTATAGTATGTCGTTATTTCATGATTTTCATATTTTTTTCAAATAGTCCAAAATCACGAAAAACGACATGCTATAGTATGCCGTCCGAAAAAAATTATAACTTTGGCATGCTACTAGTCCTACATACTTACACCTAGAATCCCCATTCAAACCTATTTAGGTTAATCTTATGGTGGACATGTTTGCCTGAAAAGGAATCTTTGAAATGTTTCATAGTTTTAGAAATATAGTGCTTTAAATGTGAGAAATTTATAATGGCAGATTGGCACGTCAAAAAATCACTTTCACCTAGAAACTCCATTCACACGTTTTATAGTTCAGCTTACTGTGGAGACACATGCTGGAACCTTTTACTTTGAAATGTTTTGTAGTTTCTGAGTTATTTAACTTAAACGCCCAATGCATTCTCAATGGCAATAGCACAAACTTTGGCATGCTACTAGTCCTACATACTTACACCTAGAAACCCCATTCAGGCCTACTTAGGTTCATCTTACGGTGGACATGTTTGCCTGAAAAGGAATCTTTGAAATGTTTCATAGTTTTAGAAATATAGTGGTTTCAAATTTGAGAATTTTAACATGGGGCTCAATGGCAGATATTGGCACGTCAAAAAAGCACTTTCACCTAGAAACTCCATTCACACGTTTTATAATTCAGCTTACTGTGGAGACACATGCTGGAACTTTTTACTTTGAAATGTTTTGTAGTTTCTGAGTTATTTAACTTTAACGCCCAATGCATTCTCAATGGCAATAGCACAAACTTTGGCATGCTACTAGTCCTACATACTTACACCTAGAAACCCCATTCAAGCCTACTTAGGTTCATTTTACGGTGGACATGTTTGCCTGAAAAGGAATCTTTGAAATGTGTCATAGTTTTAGAAATATAGTGGTTTCAAATTTGAGAATTTTAACATGGGGCTCAATGGCAGATATTGGCACGTCAAAAAAGCACTTTCACCTAGAAACTCCATTCACACTTTTTATAATTCAGCTTACTGTGGAGACACATGCTGGAACTTTTTACTTTGAAATGTTTTGTAGTTTCTGAGTTATTTAACTTTAACGCCCAATGCATTCTCAATGGCAATAGCACAAACTTTGGCATGCTACTAGTCCTACATACTTACACCTAGAAACCCCATTCAAGCCTACTTAGGTTCATCTTACGGTGGACATGTTTGCCTGAAAAGGAATCTTTGAAATGTTTCATAGTTTTAGAAATATAGTGGTTTCAAATTTGAGAATTTTAACATGGGGCTCAATGGCAGATATTGGCACATCAAAAAAGCACTTTCACCTAGAAACTCCATTCACACGTTTTATAATTCAGCTTACTGTGGAGACACATGCTGGAACTTTTTACTTTGAAATGTTTTGTAGTTTCTGAGTTATTTAACTTTAACGCCCAATGCATTCTCAAGGGCAATAGCACAAACTTTGGCATGCTACTAGTCCTACATACTTACACCTAGAAACCCCATTCAAGCCTACTTAGGTTCATTTTACGGTGGACATGTTTGCCTGAAAAGGAATCTTTGAAATGTGTCATAGTTTTAGAAATATAGTGGTTTCAAATGTGATAATTTTAACATGGGGCTCAATGGCAGATATTGGCACGTCAAAAAAGCACTTTCACCTAGAAACTCCATTCACACTTTTTATAATTCAGCTTACTGTGGAGACACATGCTGGAACTTTTTACTTTGAAATGTTTTGTAGTTTCTGAGTTATTTAACTTTAACGCCCAATGCATTCTCAAGGGCAATAGCACAAACTTTGGCATGCTACTAGTCCTACATACTTACACCTAGAAACCCCATTCAAGCCTACTTAGGTTCATCTTACGGTGGACATGTTTGCCTGAAAAGGAATCTTTGAAATGTGTCATAGTTTTAGAAATATAGTGGTTTCAAATTTGAGAATTTTAACATGGGGCTCAATGGCAGATATTGGCACGTCAAAAAAGCACTTTCACCTAGAAACTCCATTCACACGTTTTATAATTCAGCTTACTGTGGAGACACATGCTGGAACTTTTTACTTTGAAATGTTTTGTAGTTTCTGAGTTATTTAACTTTAACGCCCAATGCATTCTCAATGGCAATAGCACAAACTTTGGCATGCTACTAGTCCTACATACTTACACCTAGAAACCCCATTCAAGCCTACTTAGGTTCATTTTACGGTGGACATGTTTGCCTGAAAAGGAATCTTTGAAATGTGTCATAGTTTTAGAAATATAGTGGTTTCAAATTTGAGAATTTTAACATGGGGCTCAATGGCAGATATTGGCACGTCAAAAAAGCACTTTCACCTAGAAACTCCATTCACACGTTTTATAATTCAGCTTACTGTGGAGACACATGCTGGAACTTTTTACTTTGAAATGTTTTGTAGTTTCTGAGTTATTTAACTTAAACGCCCAATGCATTCTCAATAGCAATAGCACAAACTTTGGCATGCTACTAGTCCTACATACTTACACCTAGAAACCCCATTCAAGCCTACTTAGGTTCATCTTACGGTGGACATGTTTGCCTGAAAAGGAATCTTTGAAATGTTTCATAGTTTTATAAATATAGTGCTTTCAAATTTGAGAATTTTACAATGGGGCTCAATGGCAGATAGTGGCACGTCAAAAAATCACTTTCACCTAGAAACTCCATTCACACTTTTTATAATTCAGCTTACTGTGAAGACACATGCTGGAACTTTTTACTTTGAAATGTTTTGTAGTTTCTGAGTTATTTAACTTTAACGCCCAATGCATTCTCAATGGCAATAGCACAAACTTTGGCATGCTACTAGTCCTACATACTTACACCTAGAAACCCCATTAGAGCCTACTTAGGTTCATTTTACGGTGGACATGTTTGCCTGAAAAGGAATCTTTGAAATGTGTCATAGTTTTAGAAATATAGTGGTTTCAAATTTGAGAATTTTAACATGGGGCTCAATGGCAGATATTGGCACGTCAAAAAAGCACTTTCACCTAGAAACTCCATTCACACTTTTTATAATTCAGCTTACTGTGGAGACACATGCTGGAACTTTTTACTTTGAAATGTTTTGTAGTTTCTGAGTTATTTAACTTTAACGCCCAATGCATTCTCAAGGGCAATAGCACAAACTTTGGCATGCTACTAGTCCTACATACTTACACCTAGAAACCCCATTCAAGCCTACTTAGGTTCATTTTACGGTGGACATGTTTGCCTAAAAAGGAATCTTTGAAATGTGTCATAGTTTTAGAAATATAGTGGTTTCAAATGTGATAATTTTAACATGGGGCTCAATGGCAGATATTGGCACGTCAAAAAAGCACTTTCACCTAGAAACTCCATTCACACTTTTTATAATTCAGCTTACTGTGGAGACACATGCTGGAACTTTTTACTTTGAAATGTTTTGTAGTTTCTGAGTTATTTAACTTTAACGCCCAATGCATTCTCAATGGCAATAGCACAAACTTTGGCATGCTACTAGTCCTACATACTTACACCTAGAAACCCCATTCAAGCCTACTTAGGTTCATCTTATGGTGGACATGTTTGCCTGAAAAGGAATCTTTGAAATGTTTCATAGTTTTAGAAATATAGTGGTTTCAAATTTGAGAATTTTAACATGGGGCTCAATGGCAGATATTGGCACATCAAAAAAGCACTTTCACCTAGAAACTCCATTCACACGTTTTATAATTCAGCTTACTGTGGAGACACATGCTGGAACTTTTTACTTTGAAATGTTTTGTAGTTTCTGAGTTATTTAACTTTAACGCCCAATGCATTCTCAATGGCAATAGCACAAACTTTGGCATGCTACTAGTCCTACATACTTACACCTAGAAACCCCATTCAAGCCTACTTAGGTTCATTTTACGGTGGACATGTTTGCCTGAAAAGGAATCTTTGAAATGTGTCATAGTTTTAGAAATATAGTGGTTTCAAATGTGAGAATTTTAACATGGGGCTCAATGGCAGATATTGGCACGTCAAAAAAGCACTTTCACCTAGAAACTCCATTCACACTTTTTATAATTCAGCTTACTGTGGAGACACATGCTGGAACTTTTTACTTTGAAATGTTTTGTAGTTTCTGAGTTATTTAACTTTAACGCCCAATGCATTCTCAATGGCAATAGCACAAACTTTGGCATGCTACTAGTCCTACATACTTACACCTAGAAACCCCATTCAAGCCTACTTAGGTTCATCTTACGGTGGACATGTTTGCCTGAAAAGGAATCTTTGAAATGTTTCATAGTTTTAGAAATATAGTGGTTTCAAATTTGAGAATTTTAACATGGGGCTCAATGGCAGATATTGGCACGTCAAAAAAGCACTTTCACCTAGAAACTCCATTCACACGTTTTATAATTCAGCTTACTGTGGAGACACATGCTGGAACTTTTTACTTTGAAATGTTTTGTAGTTTCTGAGTTATTTAACTTTAACGCCCAATGCATTCTCAATGGCAATAGCACAAACTTTGGCATGCTACTAGTCCTACATACTTACACCTAGAAACCCCATTCAAGCCTACTTAGGTTCATTTTACGGTGGACATGTTTGCCTGAAAAGGAATCTTTGAAATGTGTCATAGTTTTAGAAATATAGTGGTTTCAAATTTGAGAATTTTAACATGGGGCTCAATGGCAGATATTGGCACGTCAAAAAAGCACTTTCACCTAGAAACTCCATTCACACTTTTTATAATTCAGCTTACTGTGGAGACACATGCTGGAACTTTTTACTTTGAAATGTTTTGTAGTTTCTGAGTTATTTAACTTTAACGCCCAATGCATTCTCAATGGCAATAGCACAAACTTTGGCATGCTACTAGTCCTACATACTTACACCTAGAAACCCCATTCAAGCCTACTTAGGTTCATCTTACGGTGGACATGTTTGCCTGAAAAGGAATCTTTGAAATGTTTCATAGTTTTAGAAATATAGTGGTTTCAAATTTGAGAATTTTAACATGGGGCTCAATGGCAGATATTGGCACGTCAAAAAAGCACTTTCACCTAGAAACTCCATTCACACGTTTTATAATTCAGCTTACTGTGGAGACACATGCTGGAACTTTTTACTTTGAAATGTTTTGTAGTTTCTGAGTTATTTAACTTTAACGCCCAATGCATTCTCAATGGCAATAGCACAAACTTTGGCATGCTACTAGTCCTACATACTTACACCTAGAAACCCCATTCAAGCCTACTTAGGTTCATTTTACGGTGGACATGTTTGCCTGAAAAGGAATCTTTGAAATGTGTCATAGTTTTAGAAATATAGTGGTTTCAAATTTGAGAATTTTAACATGGGGCTCAATGGCAGATATTGGCACGTCAAAAAAGCACTTTCACCTAGAAACTCCATTCACACTTTTTATAATTCAGCTTACTGTGGAGACACATGCTGGAACTTTTTACTTTGAAATGTTTTGTAGTTTCTGAGTTATTTAACTTTAACGCCCAATGCATTCTCAATGGCAATAGCACAAACTTTGGCATGCTACTAGTCCTACATACTTACACCTAGAAACCCCATTCAAGCCTACTTAGGTTCATCTTATGGTGGACATGTTTGCCTGAAAAGGAATCTTTGAAATGTTTCATAGTTTTAGAAATATAGTGGTTTCAAATTTGAGAATTTTAACATGGGGCTCAATGGCAGATATTGGCACATCAAAAAAGCACTTTCACCTAGAAACTCCATTCACACGTTTTATAATTCAGCTTACTGTGGAGACACATGCTGGAACTTTTTACTTTGAAATGTTTTGTAGTTTCTGAGTTATTTAACTTTAACGCCCAATGCATTCTCAATGGCAATAGCACAAACTTTGGCATGCTACTAGTCCTACATACTTACACCTAGAAACCCCATTCAAGCCTACTTAGGTTCATTTTACGGTGGACATGTTTGCCTGAAAAGGAATCTTTGAAATGTGTCATAGTTTTAGAAATATAGTGGTTTCAAATGTGAGAATTTTAACATGGGGCTCAATGGCAGATATTGGCACGTCAAAAAAGCACTTTCACCTAGAAACTCCATTCACACTTTTTATAATTCAGCTTACTGTGGAGACACATGCTGGAACTTTTTACTTTGAAATGTTTTGTAGTTTCTGAGTTATTTAACTTTAACGCCCAATGCATTCTCAATGGCAATAGCACAAACTTTGGCATGCTACTAGTCCTACATACTTACACCTAGAAACCCCATTCAAGCCTACTTAGGTTCATCTTACGGTGGACATGTTTGCCTGAAAAGGAATCTTTGAAATGTTTCATAGTTTTAGAAATATAGTGGTTTCAAATTTGAGAATTTTAACATGGGGCTCAATGGCAGATATTGGCACGTCAAAAAAGCACTTTCACCTAGAAACTCCATTCACACGTTTTATAATTCAGCTTACTGTGGAGACACATGCTGGAACTTTTTACTTTGAAATGTTTTGTAGTTTCTGAGTTATTTAACTTTAACGCCCAATGCATTCTCAATGGCAATAGCACAAACTTTGGCATGCTACTAGTCCTACATACTTACACCTAGAAACCCCATTCAAGCCTACTTAGGTTCATCTTATGGTGGACATGTTTGCCTGAAAAGGAATCTTTGAAATGTTTCATAGTTTTAGAAATATAGTGGTTTCAAATTTGAGAATTTTAACATGGGGCTCAATGGCAGATATTGGCACATCAAAAAAGCACTTTCACCTAGAAACTCCATTCACACGTTTTATAATTCAGCTTACTGTGGAGACACATGCTGGAACTTTTTACTTTGAAATGTTTTGTAGTTTCTGAGTTATTTAACTTTAACGCCCAATGCATTCTCAATGGCAATAGCACAAACTTTGGCATGCTACTAGTCCTACATACTTACACCTAGAAACCCCATTCAAGCCTACTTAGGTTCATTTTACGGTGGACATGTTTGCCTGAAAAGGAATCTTTGAAATGTGTCATAGTTTTAGAAATATAGTGGTTTCAAATGTGAGAATTTTAACATGGGGCTCAATGGCAGATATTGGCACGTCAAAAAAGCACTTTCACCTAGAAACTCCATTCACACTTTTTATAATTCAGCTTACTGTGGAGACACATGCTGGAACTTTTTACTTTGAAATGTTTTGTAGTTTCTGAGTTATTTAACTTTAACGCCCAATGCATTCTCAATGGCAATAGCACAAACTTTGGCATGCTACTAGTCCTACATACTTACACCTAGAAACCCCATTCAAGCCTACTTAGGTTCATCTTACGGTGGACATGTTTGCCTGAAAAGGAATCTTTGAAATGTTTCATAGTTTTAGAAATATAGTGGTTTCAAATTTGAGAATTTTAACATGGGGCTCAATGGCAGATATTGGCACGTCAAAAAAGCACTTTCACCTAGAAACTCCATTCACACTTTTTATAATTCAGCTTACTGTGGAGACACATGCTGGAACTTTTTACTTTGAAATGTTTTGTAGTTTCTGAGTTATTTAACTTTAACGCCCAATGCATTCTCAATGGCAATAGCACAAACTTTGGCATGCTACTAGTCCTACATACTTACACCTAGAAACCCCATTCAAGCCTACTTAGGTTCATCTTATGGTGGACATGTTTGCCTGAAAAGGAATCTTTGAAATGTTTCATAGTTTTAGAAATATAGTGGTTTCAAATTTGAGAATTTTAACATGGGGCTCAATGGCAGATATTGGCACATCAAAAAAGCACTTTCACCTAGAAACTCCATTCACACGTTTTATAATTCAGCTTACTGTGGAGACACATGCTGGAACTTTTTACTTTGAAATGTTTTGTAGTTTCTGAGTTATTTAACTTTAACGCCCAATGCATTCTCAATGGCAATAGCACAAACTTTGGCATGCTACTAGTCCTACATACTTACACCTAGAAACCCCATTCAAGCCTACTTAGGTTCATTTTACGGTGGACATGTTTGCCTGAAAAGGAATCTTTGAAATGTGTCATAGTTTTAGAAATATAGTGGTTTCAAATGTGAGAATTTTAACATGGGGCTCAATGGCAGATATTGGCACGTCAAAAAAGCACTTTCACCTAGAAACTCCATTCACACGTTTTATAATTCAGCTTACTGTGGAGACACATGCTGGAACTTTTTACTTTGAAATGTTTTGTAGTTTCTGAGTTATTTAACTTTAACGCCCAATGCATTCTCAAGGGCAATAGCACAAACTTTGGCATGCTACTAGTCCTACATACTTACACCTAGAAACCCCATTCAAGCCTACTTAGGTTCATTTTACGTTGGACATGTTTGCCTGAAAAGGAATCTTTGAAATGTGTCATAGTTTTAGAAATATAGTGGTTTCAAATGTGATAATTTTAACATGGGGCTCAATGGCAGATATTGGCACGTCAAAAAAGCACTTTCACCTAGAAACTCCATTCACACTTTTTATAATTCAGCTTACTGTGGAGACACATGCTGGAACTTTTTACTTTGAAATGTTTTGTAGTTTCTGAGTTATTTAACTTTAACGCCCAATGCATTCTCAAGGGCAATAGCACAAACTTTGGCATGCTACTAGTCCTACATACTTACACCTAGAAACCCCATTCAAGCCTACTTAGGTTCATCTTACGGTGGACATGTTTGCCTGAAAAGGAATCTTTGAAATGTGTCATAGTTTTAGAAATATAGTGGTTTCAAATTTGAGAATTTTAACATGGGGCTCAATGGCAGATATTGGCACGTCAAAAAAGCACTTTCACCTAGAAACTCCATTCACACGTTTTATAATTCAGCTTACTGTGGAGACACATGCTGGAACTTTTTACTTTGAAATGTTTTGTAGTTTCTGAGTTATTTAACTTTAACGCCCAATGCATTCTCAATGGCAATAGCACAAACTTTGGCATGCTA
Organism: Electrona antarctica; assembly: GCF_951216825.1. NCBI lineage: Eukaryota > Metazoa > Chordata > Actinopteri > Myctophiformes > Myctophidae > Electrona > Electrona antarctica. Next base: position 37,084,446 of record NC_136796.1, read on the forward strand.
CTAGTCCTACATACTTACACCTAGAAACCCCATTCAAGCCTACTTAGGTTCATTTTACGGTGGACATGTTTGCCTGAAAAGGAATCTTTGAAATGTGTCATAGTTTTAGAAATATAGTGGTTTCAAATTTGAGAATTTTAACATGGGGCTCAATGGCAGATATTGGCACGTCAAAAAAGCACTTTCACCTAGAAACTCCATTCACACGTTTTATAATTCAGCTTACTGTGGAGACACATGCTGGAACTTTTTACTTTGAAATGTTTTGTAGTTTCTGAGTTATTTAACTTAAACGCCCAATGCATTCTCAATAGCAATAGCACAAACTTTGGCATGCTACTAGTCCTACATACTTACACCTAGAAACCCCATTCAAGCCTACTTAGGTTCATCTTACGGTGGACATGTTTGCCTGAAAAGGAATCTTTGAAATGTTTCATAGTTTTATAAATATAGTGCTTTCAAATTTGAGAATTTTACAATGGGGCTCAATGGCAGATAGTGGCACGTCAAAAAATCACTTTCACCTAGAAACTCCATTCACACTTTTTATAATTCAGCTTACTGTGAAGACACATGCTGGAACTTTTTACTTTGAAATGTTTTGTAGTTTCTGAGTTATTTAACTTTAACGCCCAATGCATTCTCAATGGCAATAGCACAAACTTTGGCATGCTACTAGTCCTACATACTTACACCTAGAAACCCCATTAGAGCCTACTTAGGTTCATTTTACGGTGGACATGTTTGCCTGAAAAGGAATCTTTGAAATGTGTCATAGTTTTAGAAATATAGTGGTTTCAAATTTGAGAATTTTAACATGGGGCTCAATGGCAGATATTGGCACGTCAAAAAAGCACTTTCACCTAGAAACTCCATTCACACTTTTTATAATTCAGCTTACTGTGGAGACACATGCTGGAACTTTTTACTTTGAAATGTTTTGTAGTTTCTGAGTTATTTAACTTTAACGCCCAATGCATTCTCAAGGGCAATAGCACAAACTTTGGCATGCTACTAGTCCTACATACTTACACCTAGAAACCCCATTCAAGCCTACTTAGGTTCATTTTACGGTGGACATGTTTGCCTAAAAAGGAATCTTTGAAATGTGTCATAGTTTTAGAAATATAGTGGTTTCAAATGTGATAATTTTAACATGGGGCTCAATGGCAGATATTGGCACGTCAAAAAAGCACTTTCACCTAGAAACTCCATTCACACTTTTTATAATTCAGCTTACTGTGGAGACACATGCTGGAACTTTTTACTTTGAAATGTTTTGTAGTTTCTGAGTTATTTAACTTTAACGCCCAATGCATTCTCAATGGCAATAGCACAAACTTTGGCATGCTACTAGTCCTACATACTTACACCTAGAAACCCCATTCAAGCCTACTTAGGTTCATCTTATGGTGGACATGTTTGCCTGAAAAGGAATCTTTGAAATGTTTCATAGTTTTAGAAATATAGTGGTTTCAAATTTGAGAATTTTAACATGGGGCTCAATGGCAGATATTGGCACATCAAAAAAGCACTTTCACCTAGAAACTCCATTCACACGTTTTATAATTCAGCTTACTGTGGAGACACATGCTGGAACTTTTTACTTTGAAATGTTTTGTAGTTTCTGAGTTATTTAACTTTAACGCCCAATGCATTCTCAATGGCAATAGCACAAACTTTGGCATGCTACTAGTCCTACATACTTACACCTAGAAACCCCATTCAAGCCTACTTAGGTTCATTTTACGGTGGACATGTTTGCCTGAAAAGGAATCTTTGAAATGTGTCATAGTTTTAGAAATATAGTGGTTTCAAATGTGAGAATTTTAACATGGGGCTCAATGGCAGATATTGGCACGTCAAAAAAGCACTTTCACCTAGAAACTCCATTCACACTTTTTATAATTCAGCTTACTGTGGAGACACATGCTGGAACTTTTTACTTTGAAATGTTTTGTAGTTTCTGAGTTATTTAACTTTAACGCCCAATGCATTCTCAATGGCAATAGCACAAACTTTGGCATGCTACTAGTCCTACATACTTACACCTAGAAACCCCATTCAAGCCTACTTAGGTTCATCTTACGGTGGACATGTTTGCCTGAAAAGGAATCTTTGAAATGTTTCATAGTTTTAGAAATATAGTGGTTTCAAATTTGAGAATTTTAACATGGGGCTCAATGGCAGATATTGGCACGTCAAAAAAGCACTTTCACCTAGAAACTCCATTCACACGTTTTATAATTCAGCTTACTGTGGAGACACATGCTGGAACTTTTTACTTTGAAATGTTTTGTAGTTTCTGAGTTATTTAACTTTAACGCCCAATGCATTCTCAATGGCAATAGCACAAACTTTGGCATGCTACTAGTCCTACATACTTACACCTAGAAACCCCATTCAAGCCTACTTAGGTTCATTTTACGGTGGACATGTTTGCCTGAAAAGGAATCTTTGAAATGTGTCATAGTTTTAGAAATATAGTGGTTTCAAATTTGAGAATTTTAACATGGGGCTCAATGGCAGATATTGGCACGTCAAAAAAGCACTTTCACCTAGAAACTCCATTCACACTTTTTATAATTCAGCTTACTGTGGAGACACATGCTGGAACTTTTTACTTTGAAATGTTTTGTAGTTTCTGAGTTATTTAACTTTAACGCCCAATGCATTCTCAATGGCAATAGCACAAACTTTGGCATGCTACTAGTCCTACATACTTACACCTAGAAACCCCATTCAAGCCTACTTAGGTTCATCTTACGGTGGACATGTTTGCCTGAAAAGGAATCTTTGAAATGTTTCATAGTTTTAGAAATATAGTGGTTTCAAATTTGAGAATTTTAACATGGGGCTCAATGGCAGATATTGGCACGTCAAAAAAGCACTTTCACCTAGAAACTCCATTCACACGTTTTATAATTCAGCTTACTGTGGAGACACATGCTGGAACTTTTTACTTTGAAATGTTTTGTAGTTTCTGAGTTATTTAACTTTAACGCCCAATGCATTCTCAATGGCAATAGCACAAACTTTGGCATGCTACTAGTCCTACATACTTACACCTAGAAACCCCATTCAAGCCTACTTAGGTTCATTTTACGGTGGACATGTTTGCCTGAAAAGGAATCTTTGAAATGTGTCATAGTTTTAGAAATATAGTGGTTTCAAATTTGAGAATTTTAACATGGGGCTCAATGGCAGATATTGGCACGTCAAAAAAGCACTTTCACCTAGAAACTCCATTCACACTTTTTATAATTCAGCTTACTGTGGAGACACATGCTGGAACTTTTTACTTTGAAATGTTTTGTAGTTTCTGAGTTATTTAACTTTAACGCCCAATGCATTCTCAATGGCAATAGCACAAACTTTGGCATGCTACTAGTCCTACATACTTACACCTAGAAACCCCATTCAAGCCTACTTAGGTTCATCTTATGGTGGACATGTTTGCCTGAAAAGGAATCTTTGAAATGTTTCATAGTTTTAGAAATATAGTGGTTTCAAATTTGAGAATTTTAACATGGGGCTCAATGGCAGATATTGGCACATCAAAAAAGCACTTTCACCTAGAAACTCCATTCACACGTTTTATAATTCAGCTTACTGTGGAGACACATGCTGGAACTTTTTACTTTGAAATGTTTTGTAGTTTCTGAGTTATTTAACTTTAACGCCCAATGCATTCTCAATGGCAATAGCACAAACTTTGGCATGCTACTAGTCCTACATACTTACACCTAGAAACCCCATTCAAGCCTACTTAGGTTCATTTTACGGTGGACATGTTTGCCTGAAAAGGAATCTTTGAAATGTGTCATAGTTTTAGAAATATAGTGGTTTCAAATGTGAGAATTTTAACATGGGGCTCAATGGCAGATATTGGCACGTCAAAAAAGCACTTTCACCTAGAAACTCCATTCACACTTTTTATAATTCAGCTTACTGTGGAGACACATGCTGGAACTTTTTACTTTGAAATGTTTTGTAGTTTCTGAGTTATTTAACTTTAACGCCCAATGCATTCTCAATGGCAATAGCACAAACTTTGGCATGCTACTAGTCCTACATACTTACACCTAGAAACCCCATTCAAGCCTACTTAGGTTCATCTTACGGTGGACATGTTTGCCTGAAAAGGAATCTTTGAAATGTTTCATAGTTTTAGAAATATAGTGGTTTCAAATTTGAGAATTTTAACATGGGGCTCAATGGCAGATATTGGCACGTCAAAAAAGCACTTTCACCTAGAAACTCCATTCACACGTTTTATAATTCAGCTTACTGTGGAGACACATGCTGGAACTTTTTACTTTGAAATGTTTTGTAGTTTCTGAGTTATTTAACTTTAACGCCCAATGCATTCTCAATGGCAATAGCACAAACTTTGGCATGCTACTAGTCCTACATACTTACACCTAGAAACCCCATTCAAGCCTACTTAGGTTCATCTTATGGTGGACATGTTTGCCTGAAAAGGAATCTTTGAAATGTTTCATAGTTTTAGAAATATAGTGGTTTCAAATTTGAGAATTTTAACATGGGGCTCAATGGCAGATATTGGCACATCAAAAAAGCACTTTCACCTAGAAACTCCATTCACACGTTTTATAATTCAGCTTACTGTGGAGACACATGCTGGAACTTTTTACTTTGAAATGTTTTGTAGTTTCTGAGTTATTTAACTTTAACGCCCAATGCATTCTCAATGGCAATAGCACAAACTTTGGCATGCTACTAGTCCTACATACTTACACCTAGAAACCCCATTCAAGCCTACTTAGGTTCATTTTACGGTGGACATGTTTGCCTGAAAAGGAATCTTTGAAATGTGTCATAGTTTTAGAAATATAGTGGTTTCAAATGTGAGAATTTTAACATGGGGCTCAATGGCAGATATTGGCACGTCAAAAAAGCACTTTCACCTAGAAACTCCATTCACACTTTTTATAATTCAGCTTACTGTGGAGACACATGCTGGAACTTTTTACTTTGAAATGTTTTGTAGTTTCTGAGTTATTTAACTTTAACGCCCAATGCATTCTCAATGGCAATAGCACAAACTTTGGCATGCTACTAGTCCTACATACTTACACCTAGAAACCCCATTCAAGCCTACTTAGGTTCATCTTACGGTGGACATGTTTGCCTGAAAAGGAATCTTTGAAATGTTTCATAGTTTTAGAAATATAGTGGTTTCAAATTTGAGAATTTTAACATGGGGCTCAATGGCAGATATTGGCACGTCAAAAAAGCACTTTCACCTAGAAACTCCATTCACACTTTTTATAATTCAGCTTACTGTGGAGACACATGCTGGAACTTTTTACTTTGAAATGTTTTGTAGTTTCTGAGTTATTTAACTTTAACGCCCAATGCATTCTCAATGGCAATAGCACAAACTTTGGCATGCTACTAGTCCTACATACTTACACCTAGAAACCCCATTCAAGCCTACTTAGGTTCATCTTATGGTGGACATGTTTGCCTGAAAAGGAATCTTTGAAATGTTTCATAGTTTTAGAAATATAGTGGTTTCAAATTTGAGAATTTTAACATGGGGCTCAATGGCAGATATTGGCACATCAAAAAAGCACTTTCACCTAGAAACTCCATTCACACGTTTTATAATTCAGCTTACTGTGGAGACACATGCTGGAACTTTTTACTTTGAAATGTTTTGTAGTTTCTGAGTTATTTAACTTTAACGCCCAATGCATTCTCAATGGCAATAGCACAAACTTTGGCATGCTACTAGTCCTACATACTTACACCTAGAAACCCCATTCAAGCCTACTTAGGTTCATTTTACGGTGGACATGTTTGCCTGAAAAGGAATCTTTGAAATGTGTCATAGTTTTAGAAATATAGTGGTTTCAAATGTGAGAATTTTAACATGGGGCTCAATGGCAGATATTGGCACGTCAAAAAAGCACTTTCACCTAGAAACTCCATTCACACTTTTTATAATTCAGCTTACTGTGGAGACACATGCTGGAACTTTTTACTTTGAAATGTTTTGTAGTTTCTGAGTTATTTAACTTTAACGCCCAATGCATTCTCAATGGCAATAGCACAAACTTTGGCATGCTACTAGTCCTACATACTTACACCTAGAAACCCCATTCAAGCCTACTTAGGTTCATCTTACGGTGGACATGTTTGCCTGAAAAGGAATCTTTGAAATGTTTCATAGTTTTAGAAATATAGTGGTTTCAAATTTGAGAATTTTAACATGGGGCTCAATGGCAGATATTGGCACGTCAAAAAAGCACTTTCACCTAGAAACTCCATTCACACTTTTTATAATTCAGCTTACTGTGGAGACACATGCTGGAACTTTTTACTTTGAAATGTTTTGTAGTTTCTGAGTTATTTAACTTTAACGCCCAATGCATTCTCAATGGCAATAGCACAAACTTTGGCATGCTACTAGTCCTACATACTTACACCTAGAAACCCCATTCAAGCCTACTTAGGTTCATCTTATGGTGGACATGTTTGCCTGAAAAGGAATCTTTGAAATGTTTCATAGTTTTAGAAATATAGTGGTTTCAAATTTGAGAATTTTAACATGGGGCTCAATGGCAGATATTGGCACATCAAAAAAGCACTTTCACCTAGAAACTCCATTCACACGTTTTATAATTCAGCTTACTGTGGAGACACATGCTGGAACTTTTTACTTTGAAATGTTTTGTAGTTTCTGAGTTATTTAACTTTAACGCCCAATGCATTCTCAATGGCAATAGCACAAACTTTGGCATGCTACTAGTCCTACATACTTACACCTAGAAACCCCATTCAAGCCTACTTAGGTTCATTTTACGGTGGACATGTTTGCCTGAAAAGGAATCTTTGAAATGTGTCATAGTTTTAGAAATATAGTGGTTTCAAATGTGAGAATTTTAACATGGGGCTCAATGGCAGATATTGGCACGTCAAAAAAGCACTTTCACCTAGAAACTCCATTCACACTTTTTATAATTCAGCTACTGTGGAGACACATGCTGGAACTTTTTACTTTGAAATGTTTTGTAGTTTCTGAGTTATTTAACTTTAACGCCCAATGCATTCTCAATGGCAATAGCACAAACTTTGGCATGCTACTAGTCCTACATACTTACACCTAGAAACCCCATTCAAGCCTACTTAGGTTCATCTTACGGTGGACATGTTTGCCTGAAAAGGAATCTTTGAAATGTTTCATAGTTTTAGAAATATAGTGGTTTCAAATTTGAGAATTTTAACATGGGGCTCAATGGCAGATATTGGCACGTCAAAAAAGCACTTTCACCTAGAAACTCCATTCACACGTTTTATAATTCAGCTTACTGTGGAGACACATGCTGGAACTTTTTACTTTGAAATGTTTTGTAGTTTCTGAGTTATTTAACTTTAACGCCCAATGCATTCTCAATGGCAATAGCACAAACTTTGGCATGCTACTAGTCCTACATACTTACACCTAGAAACCCCATTCAAGCCTACTTAGGTTCATCTTACGGTGGACATGTTTGCCTGAAAAGGAATCTTTGAAATGTTTCATAGTTTTAGAAATATAGTGGTTTCAAATTTGAGAATTTTAACATGGGGCTCAATGGCAGATATTGGCACATCAAAAAAGCACTTTCACCTAGAAACTCCATTCACACGTTTTATAATTCAGCTTACTGTGGAGACACATGCTGGAACTTTTTACTTTGAAATGTTTTGTAGTTTCTGAGTTATTTAACTTTAACGCCCAATGCATTCTCAATGGCAATAGCACAAACTTTGGCATGCTACTAGTCCTACATACTTACACCTAGAAACCCCATTCAAGCCTACTTAGGTTCATTTTACGGTGGACATGTTTGCCTGAAAAGGAATCTTTGAAATGTGTCATAGTTTTAGAAATATAGTGGTTTCAAATTTGAGAATTTTAACATGGGGCTCAATGGCAGATATTGGCACGTCAAAAAAGCACTTTCACCTAGAAACTCCATTCACACTTTTTATAATTCAGCTTACTGTGGAGACACATGCTGGAACTTTTTACTTTGAAATGTTTTGTAGTTTCTGAGTTATTTAACTTTAACGCCCAATGCATTCTCAATGGCAATAGCACAAACTTTGGCATGCTACTAGTCCTACATACTTACACCTAGAAACCCCATTCAAGCCTACTTAGGTTCATCTTATGGTGGACATGTTTGCCTGAAAAGGAATCTTTGAAATGTTTCATAGTTTTAGAAATATAGTGGTTTCAAATTTGAGAATTTTAACATGGGGCTCAATGGCAGATATTGGCACATCAAAAAAGCACTTTCACCTAGAAACTCCATTCACACGTTTTATAATTCAGCTTACTGTGGAGACACATGCTGGAACTTTTTACTTTGAAATGTTTTGTAGTTTCTGAGTTATTTAACTTTAACGCCCAATGCATTCTCAATGGCAATAGCACAAACTTTGGCATGCTACTAGTCCTACATACTTACACCTAGAAACCCCATTCAAGCCTACTTAGGTTCATTTTACGGTGGACATGTTTGCCTGAAAAGGAATCTTTGAAATGTGTCATAGTTTTAGAAATATAGTGGTTTCAAATGTGAGAATTTTAACATGGGGCTCAATGGCAGATATTGGCACGTCAAAAAAGCACTTTCACCTAGAAACTCCATTCACACTTTTTATAATTCAGCTTACTGTGGAGACACATGCTGGAACTTTTTACTTTGAAATGTTTTGTAGTTTCTGAGTTATTTAACTTTAACGCCCAATGCATTCTCAATGGCAATAGCACAAACTTTGGCATGCTACTAGTCCTACATACTTACACCTAGAAACCCCATTCAAGCCTACTTAGGTTCATCTTACGGTGGACATGTTTGCCTGAAAAGGAATCTTTGAAATGTTTCATAGTTTTAGAAATATAGTGGTTTCAAATTTGAGAATTTTAACATGGGGCTCAATGGCAGATATTGGCACGTCAAAAAAGCACTTTCACCTAGAAACTCCATTCACACGTTTTATAATTCAGCTTACTGTGGAGACACATGCTGGATCTTTTTGCTTTGAAATGTTTTGTAGTTTCTGAGTTATTTAACTTTAACGCCCAATGCATTCTCAATGGCAATAGCACAAACTTTGGCATGCTACTAGTCCTACATACTTACACCTAGAAACCCCATTCAAGCCTACTTAGGTTCATTTTACGGTGGACATGTTTGCCTGAAAAGGAATCTTTGAAATGTGTCATAGTTTTAGAAAAATAGTGCTTTTAAATTTGAGAAATTCAGAATGGGGGTCAATGGCAGATTTTGGCAAGTAAAGATTTGAGTGGGGTTTGAACCCACAACCTCCAGATCATGTAGCCAGTGTGCTAAGTCACTGAGCTACTTGCTACCTGCCACAACACAGTTTGCCTTTCCCTTTGAGTATCAACATTAATACAAAAATAAAATACAAAAAATAAAACAACAGGAGATTTGTCTATTGTTTCTTGTGCTGTTGTTTATCTCTAGAGGTTTGAATGCTTATGAACCACAATGGAAACAAGTCTCTGGCTCTTCTATCATCAACTATTTTGCTTTTTGTACACAGCATGCAAGCAAGCACAGTGGCTCACTGGGTACAGAGCCTACTTGGGAATCAAGAGGCCACAGGTTCAAGCCCTGGCTTGGACAAAGTGCATGAAAAAATGACATACATCATGCTTTTTCGTCACGCTTTTTCGTATGCTATAGTATGTCGTTTTTTTCAAATCCTCCAAAATCACGAAAAACGACATGCTATAGTATGCCGTCCGAAACCATGAACTATAGTATGTCGTTATTTCATGATTTTCATATTTTTTTCAAATAGTCCAAAATCACGAAAAACGACATGCTATAGTATGCCGTCCGAAAAAAAGTTATAACTTTGGCATGCTACTAGTCCTACATACTTACACCTAGAATCCCCATTCAAACCTATTTAGGTTAATCTTATGGTGGACATGTTTGCCTGAAAAGGAATCTTTGAAATGTTTCATAGTTTTAGAAATATAGTGCTTTAAATGTGAGAAATTTATAATGGCAGATTGGCACGTCAAAAAATCACTTTCACCTAGAAACTCCATTCACACGTTTTATAGTTCAGCTTACTGTGGAGACACATGCTGGAACCTTTTACTTTGAAATGTTTTGTAGTTTCTGAGTTATTTAACTTAAACGCCCAATGCATTCTCAATGGCAATAGCACAAACTTTGGCATGCTACTAGTCCTACATACTTACACCTAGAAACCCCATTCAAGCCTACTTAGGTTCATCTTACGGTGGACATGTTTGCCTGAAAAGGAATCTTTGAAATGTTTCATAGTTTTAGAAATATAGTGGTTTCAAATTTGAGAATTTTAACATGGGGCTCAATGGCAGATATTGGCACGTCAAAAAAGCACTTTCACCTAGAAACTCCATTCACACGTTTTATAATTCAGCTTACTGTGGAGACACATGCTGGAACTTTTTACTTTGAAATGTTTTGTAGTTTCTGAGTTATTTAACTTTAACGCCCAATGCATTCTCAATGGCAATAGCACAAACTTTGGCATGCTACTAGTCCTACATACTTACACCTAGAAACCCCATTCAAGCCTACTTAGGTTCATTTTACGGTGGACATGTTTGCCTGAAAAGGAATCTTTGAAATGTGTCATAGTTTTAGAAATATAGTGGTTTCAAATTTGAGAATTTTAACATGGGGCTCAATGGCAGATATTGGCACGTCAAAAAAGCACTTTCACCTAGAAACTCCATTCACACTTTTTATAATTCAGCTTACTGTGGAGACACATGCTGGAACTTTTTACTTTGAAATGTTTTGTAGTTTCTGAGTTATTTAACTTTAACGCCCAATGCATTCTCAATGGCAATAGCACAAACTTTGGCATGCTACTAGTCCTACATACTTACACCTAGAAACCCCATTCAAGCCTACTTAGGTTCATCTTACGGTGGACATGTTTGCCTGAAAAGGAATCTTTGAAATGTTTCATAGTTTTAGAAATATAGTGGTTTCAAATTTGAGAATTTTAACATGGGGCTCAATGGCAGATATTGGCACATCAAAAAAGCACTTTCACCTAGAAACTCCATTCACACGTTTTATAATTCAGCTTACTGTGGAGACACATGCTGGAACTTTTTACTTTGAAATGTTTTGTAGTTTCTGAGTTATTTAACTTTAACGCCCAATGCATTCTCAAGGGCAATAGCACAAACTTTGGCATGCTACTAGTCCTACATACTTACACCTAGAAACCCCATTCAAGCCTACTTAGGTTCATTTTACGGTGGACATGTTTGCCTGAAAAGGAATCTTTGAAATGTGTCATAGTTTTAGAAATATAGTGGTTTCAAATGTGATAATTTTAACATGGGGCTCAATGGCAGATATTGGCACGTCAAAAAAGCACTTTCACCTAGAAACTCCATTCACACTTTTTATAATTCAGCTTACTGTGGAGACACATGCTGGAACTTTTTACTTTGAAATGTTTTGTAGTTTCTGAGTTATTTAACTTTAACGCCCAATGCATTCTCAATGGCAATAGCACAAACTTTGGCATGCTACTAGTCCTACATACTTACACCTAGAAACCCCATTCAAGCCTACTTAGGTTCATTTTACGGTGGACATGTTTGCCTGAAAAGGAATCTTTGAAATGTGTCATAGTTTTAGAAATATAGTGGTTTCAAATTTGAGAATTTTAACATGGGGCTCAATGGCAGATATTGGCACGTCAAAAAAGCACTTTCACCTAGAAACTCCATTCACACTTTTTATAATTCAGCTTACTGTGGAGACACATGCTGGAACTTTTTACTTTGAAATGTTTTGTAGTTTCTGAGTTATTTAACTTTAACGCCCAATGCATTCTCAATGGCAATAGCACAAACTTTGGCATGCTACTAGTCCTACATACTTACACCTAGAAACCCCATTCAAGCCTACTTAGGTTCATCTTACGGTGGACATGTTTGCCTGAAAAGGAATCTTTGAAATGTTTCATAGTTTTAGAAATATAGTGGTTTCAAATTTGAGAATTTTAACATGGGGCTCAATGGCAGATATTGGCACATCAAAAAAGCACTTTCACCTAGAAACTCCATTCACACGTTTTATAATTCAGCTTACTGTGGAGACACATGCTGGAACTTTTTACTTTGAAATGTTTTGTAGTTTCTGAGTTATTTAACTTTAACGCCCAATGCATTCTCAAGGGCAATAGCACAAACTTTGGCATGCTACTAGTCCTACATACTTACACCTAGAAACCCCATTCAAGCCTACTTAGGTTCATTTTACGGTGGACATGTTTGCCTGAAAAGGAATCTTTGAAATGTGTCATAGTTTTAGAAATATAGTGGTTTCAAATGTGATAATTTTAACATGGGGCTCAATGGCAGATATTGGCACGTCAAAAAAGCACTTTCACCTAGAAACTCCATTCACACTTTTTATAATTCAGCTTACTGTGGAGACACATGCTGGAACTTTTTACTTTGAAATGTTTTGTAGTTTCTGAGTTATTTAACTTTAACGCCCAATGCATTCTCAAGGGCAATAGCACAAACTTTGGCATGCTACTAGTCCTACATACTTACACCTAGAAACCCCATTCAAGCCTACTTAGGTTCATCTTACGGTGGACATGTTTGCCTGAAAAGGAATCTTTGAAATGTGTCATAGTTTTAGAAATATAGTGGTTTCAAATTTGAGAATTTTAACATGGGGCTCAATGGCAGATATTGGCACGTCAAAAAAGCACTTTCACCTAGAAACTCCATTCACACGTTTTATAATTCAGCTTACTGTGGAGACACATGCTGGAACTTTTTACTTTGAAATGTTTTGTAGTTTCTGAGTTATTTAACTTTAACGCCCAATGCATTCTCAATGGCAATAGCACAAACTTTGGCATGCTACTAGTCCTACATACTTACACCTAGAAACCCCATTCAAGCCTACTTAGGTTCATTTTACGGTGGACATGTTTGCCTGAAAAGGAATCTTTGAAATGTGTCATAGTTTTAGAAATATAGTGGTTTCAAATTTGAGAATTTTAACATGGGGCTCAATGGCAGATATTGGCACGTCAAAAAAGCACTTTCACCTAGAAACTCCATTCACACGTTTTATAATTCAGCTTACTGTGGAGACACATGCTGGAACTTTTTACTTTGAAATGTTTTGTAGTTTCTGAGTTATTTAACTTAAACGCCCAATGCATTCTCAATAGCAATAGCACAAACTTTGGCATGCTACTAGTCCTACATACTTACACCTAGAAACCCCATTCAAGCCTACTTAGGTTCATCTTACGGTGGACATGTTTGCCTGAAAAGGAATCTTTGAAATGTTTCATAGTTTTATAAATATAGTGCTTTCAAATTTGAGAATTTTACAATGGGGCTCAATGGCAGATAGTGGCACGTCAAAAAATCACTTTCACCTAGAAACTCCATTCACACTTTTTATAATTCAGCTTACTGTGGAGACACATGCTGGAACTTTTTACTTTGAAATGTTTTGTAGTTTCTGAGTTATTTAACTTTAACGCCCAATGCATTCTCAATGGCAATAGCACAAACTTTGGCATGCTACTAGTCCTACATACTTACACCTAGAAACCCCATTAGAGCCTACTTAGGTTCATTTTACGGTGGACATGTTTGCCTGAAAAGGAATCTTTGAAATGTGTCATAGTTTTAGAAATATAGTGGTTTCAAATTTGAGAATTTTAACATGGGGCTCAATGGCAGATATTGGCACGTCAAAAAAGCACTTTCACCTAGAAACTCCATTCACACTTTTTATAATTCAGCTTACTGTGGAGACACATGCTGGAACTTTTTACTTTGAAATGTTTTGTAGTTTCTGAGTTATTTAACTTTAACGCCCAATGCATTCTCAAGGGCAATAGCACAAACTTTGGCATGCTACTAGTCCTACATACTTACACCTAGAAACCCCATTCAAGCCTACTTAGGTTCATTTTACGGTGGACATGTTTGCCTAAAAAGGAATCTTTGAAATGTGTCATAGTTTTAGAAATATAGTGGTTTCAAATGTGATAATTTTAACATGGGGCTCAATGGCAGATATTGGCACGTCAAAAAAGCACTTTCACCTAGAAACTCCATTCACACTTTTTATAATTCAGCTTACTGTGGAGACACATGCTGGAACTTTTTACTTTGAAATGTTTTGTAGTTTCTGAGTTATTTAACTTTAACGCCCAATGCATTCTCAAGGGCAATAGCACAAACTTTGGCATGCTACTAGTCCTACATACTTACACCTAGAAACCCCATTCAAGCCTACTTAGGTTCATTTTACGGTGGACATGTTTGCCTGAAAAGGAATCTTTGAAATGTGTCATAGTTTTAGAAATATAGTGGTTTCAAATGTGAGAATTTTAACATGGGGCTCAATGGCAGATATTGGCATGTCAAAAAAGCACTTTCACCTAGAAACTCCATTCACACTTTTTATAATTCAGCTTACTGTGGAGACACATGCTGGAACTTTTTACTTTGAAATGTTTTGTAGTTTCTGAGTTATTTAACTTTAACGCCCAATGCATTCTCAATGGCAATAGCACAAACTTTGGCATGCTACTAGTCCTACATACTTACACCTAGAAACCCCATTCAAGCCTACTTAGGTTCATCTTACGGTGGACATGTTTGCCTGAAAAGGAATCTTTGAAATGTTTCATAGTTTTAGAAATATAGTGGTTTCAAATTTGAGAATTTTAACATGGGGCTCAATGGCAGATATTGGCACGTCAAAAAAGCACTTTCACCTAGAAACTCCATTCACACGTTTTATAATTCAGCTTACTGTGGAGACACATGCTGGAACTTTTTACTTTGAAATGTTTTGTAGTTTCTGAGTTATTTAACTTTAACGCCCAATGCATTCTCAATGGCAATAGCACAAACTTTGGCATGCTACTAGTCCTACATACTTACACCTAGAAACCCCATTCAAGCCTACTTAGGTTCATTTTACGGTGGACATGTTTGCCTGAAAAGGAATCTTTGAAATGTGTCATAGTTTTAGAAATATAGTGGTTTCAAATTTGAGAATTTTAACATGGGGCTCAATGGCAGATATTGGCACGTCAAAAAAGCACTTTCACCTAGAAACTCCATTCACACGTTTTATAATTCAGCTTACTGTGGAGACACATGCTGGAACTTTTTACTTTGAAATGTTTTGTAGTTTCTGAGTTATTTAACTTAAACGCCCAATGCATTCTCAATGGCAATAGCACAAACTTTGGCATGCTACTAGTCCTACATACTTACACCTAGAAACCCCATTTAAGCCTATTTAGGTTAATCTTACAGTGGACATGTTTGCCTGAAAATGAATCTTTGAAATGTTTCATAGTTTTAGAAATATAATTCTTTTAAATTTGAGAAATTCAGAATGGGGGTCAATGGCAGATTTTGGCAAGTAAAGATTTGAGTGGGGTTTGAACCCACAACCTCCAGATCATGTAGCCAGTGTGCTAAGTCACTGAGCTACTTGCTACCTGCCACAACACAGTTTGCCTTTCCCTTTGAGTATCAACATTAATACAAAAATAAAATACAAAAAATAAAACAACAGGAGATTTGTCTATTGTTTCTTGTGCTGTTGTTTATCTCTAGAGGTTTGAATGCTTATGAACCACAATGGAAACAAGTCTCTGGCTCTTCTATCATCAACTATTTTGCTTTTTGTACACAGCATGCAAGCAAGCACAGTGGCTCACTGGGTACAGAGCCTACCTGGGAATCAAGAGGCCACAGGTTCAAGCCCTGGCTTGGACAAAGTGCATGAAAAAATGACATACATCATGCTTTTTCGTCACGCTTTTTCGTATGCTATAGTATGTCGTTTTTTTCATTTTTTTCAAATCCTCCAAAATCACGAAAAACGACATGCTATAGTATGCCGTCCGAAACCATGAACTATAGTATGTCGTTATTTCATGATTTTCATATTTTTTTCAAATAGTCCAAAATCACGAAAAACGACATGCTATAGTATGCCGTCCGAAAAAAATTATAACTTTGGCATGCTACTAGTCCTACATACTTACACCTAGAATCCCCATTCAAACCTATTTAGGTTAATCTTATGGTGGACATGTTTGCCTGAAAAGGAATCTTTGAAATGTTTCATAGTTTTAGAAATATAGTGCTTTAAATGTGAGAAATTTATAATGGCAGATTGGCACGTCAAAAAATCACTTTCACCTAGAAACTCCATTCACACGTTTTATAGTTCAGCTTACTGTGGAGACACATGCTGGAACTTTTTACTTTGAAATGTTTTGTAGTTTCTGAGTTATTTAACTTAAACGCCCAATGCATTCTCAATGGCAATAGCACAAACTTTGGCATGCTACTAGTCCTACATACTTACACCTAGAAACCCCATTCAAGCCTACTTAGGTTCATCTTACGGTGGACATGTTTGCCTGAAAAGGAATCTTTGAAATGTTTCATAGTTTTAGAAATATAGTGGTTTCAAATTTGAGAATTTTAACATGGGGCTCAATGGCAGATATTGGCACGTCAAAAAAGCACTTTCACCTAGAAACTCCATTCACACGTTTTATAATTCAGCTTACTGTGGAGACACATGCTGGAACTTTTTACTTTGAAATGTTTTGTAGTTTCTGAGTTATTTAACTTTAACGCCCAATGCATTCTCAATGGCAATAGCACAAACTTTGGCATGCTACTAGTCCTACATACTTACACCTAGAAACCCCATTCAAGCCTACTTAGGTTCATTTTACGGTGGACATGTTTGCCTGAAAAGGAATCTTTGAAATGTGTCATAGTTTTAGAAATATAGTGGTTTCAAATTTGAGAATTTTAACATGGGGCTCAATGGCAGATATTGGCACGTCAAAAAAGCACTTTCACCTAGAAACTCCATTCACACTTTTTATAATTCAGCTTACTGTGGAGACACATGCTGGAACTTTTTACTTTGAAATGTTTTGTAGTTTCTGAGTTATTTAACTTTAACGCCCAATGCATTCTCAATGGCAATAGCACAAACTTTGGCATGCTACTAGTCCTACATACTTACACCTAGAAACCCCATTCAAGCCTACTTAGGTTCATCTTACGGTGGACATGTTTGCCTGAAAAGGAATCTTTGAAATGTTTCATAGTTTTAGAAATATAGTGGTTTCAAATTTGAGAATTTTAACATGGGGCTCAATGGCAGATATTGGCACATCAAAAAAGCACTTTCACCTAGAAACTCCATTCACACTTTTTATAATTCAGCTTACTGTGGAGACACATGCTGGAACTTTTTACTTTGAAATGTTTTGTAGTTTCTGAGTTATTTAACTTTAACGCCCAATGCATTCTCAATGGCAATAGCACAAACTTTGGCATGCTACTAGTCCTACATACTTACACCTAGAAACCCCATTCAAGCCTACTTAGGTTCATCTTACGGTGGACATGTTTGCCTGAAAAGGAATCTTTGAAATGTTTCATAGTTTTAGAAATATAGTGGTTTCAAATTTGAGAATTTTAACATGGGGCTCAATGGCAGATATTGGCACATCAAAAAAGCACTTTCACCTAGAAACTCCATTCACACGTTTTATAATTCAGCTTACTGTGGAGACACATGCTGGAACTTTTTACTTTGAAATGTTTTGTAGTTTCTGAGTTATTTAACTTTAACGCCCAATGCATTCTCAAGGGCAATAGCACAAACTTTGGCATGCTACTAGTCCTACATACTTACACCTAGAAACCCCATTCAAGCCTACTTAGGTTCATTTTACGGTGGACATGTTTGCCTGAAAAGGAATCTTTGAAATGTGTCATAGTTTTAGAAATATAGTGGTTTCAAATGTGATAATTTTAACATGGGGCTCAATGGCAGATATTGGCACGTCAAAAAAGCACTTTCACCTAGAAACTCCATTCACACTTTTTATAATTCAGCTTACTGTGGAGACACATGCTGGAACTTTTTACTTTGAAATGTTTTGTAGTTTCTGAGTTATTTAACTTTAACGCCCAATGCATTCTCAATGGCAATAGCACAAACTTTGGCATGCTACTAGTCCTACATACTTACACCTAGAAACCCCATTCAAGCCTACTTAGGTTCATTTTACGGTGGACATGTTTGCCTGAAAAGGAATCTTTGAAATGTGTCATAGTTTTAGAAATATAGTGGTTTCAAATTTGAGAATTTTAACATGGGGCTCAATGGCAGATATTGGCACGTCAAAAAAGCACTTTCACCTAGAAACTCCATTCACACTTTTTATAATTCAGCTTACTGTGGAGACACATGCTGGAACTTTTTACTTTGAAATGTTTTGTAGTTTCTGAGTTATTTAACTTTAACGCCCAATGCATTCTCAATGGCAATAGCACAAACTTTGGCATGCTACTAGTCCTACATACTTACACCTAGAAACCCCATTCAAGCCTACTTAGGTTCATCTTACGGTGGACATGTTTGCCTGAAAAGGAATCTTTGAAATGTTTCATAGTTTTAGAAATATAGTGGTTTCAAATTTGAGAATTTTAACATGGGGCTCAATGGCAGATATTGGCACATCAAAAAAGCACTTTCACCTAGAAACTCCATTCACACGTTTTATAATTCAGCTTACTGTGGAGACACATGCTGGAACTTTTTACTTTGAAATGTTTTGTAGTTTCTGAGTTATTTAACTTTAACGCCCAATGCATTCTCAAGGGCAATAGCACAAACTTTGGCATGCTACTAGTCCTACATACTTACACCTAGAAACCCCATTCAAGCCTACTTAGGTTCATTTTACGGTGGACATGTTTGCCTGAAAAGGAATCTTTGAAATGTGTCATAGTTTTAGAAATATAGTGGTTTCAAATGTGATAATTTTAACATGGGGCTCAATGGCAGATATTGGCACGTCAAAAAAGCACTTTCACCTAGAAACTCCATTCACACTTTTTATAATTCAGCTTACTGTGGAGACACATGCTGGAACTTTTTACTTTGAAATGTTTTGTAGTTTCTGAGTTATTTAACTTTAACGCCCAATGCATTCTCAAGGGCAATAGCACAAACTTTGGCATGCTACTAGTCCTACATACTTACACCTAGAAACCCCATTCAAGCCTACTTAGGTTCATCTTACGGTGGACATGTTTGCCTGAAAAGGAATCTTTGAAATGTGTCATAGTTTTAGAAATATAGTGGTTTCAAATTTGAGAATTTTAACATGGGGCTCAATGGCAGATATTGGCACGTCAAAAAAGCACTTTCACCTAGAAACTCCATTCACACGTTTTATAATTCAGCTTACTGTGGAGACACATGCTGGAACTTTTTACTTTGAAATGTTTTGTAGTTTCTGAGTTATTTAACTTTAACGCCCAATGCATTCTCAATGGCAATAGCACAAACTTTGGCATGCTACTAGTCCTACATACTTACACCTAGAAACCCCATTCAAGCCTACTTAGGTTCATTTTACGGTGGACATGTTTGCCTGAAAAGGAATCTTTGAAATGTGTCATAGTTTTAGAAATATAGTGGTTTCAAATTTGAGAATTTTAACATGGGGCTCAATGGCAGATATTGGCACGTCAAAAAAGCACTTTCACCTAGAAACTCCATTCACACGTTTTATAATTCAGCTTACTGTGGAGACACATGCTGGAACTTTTTACTTTGAAATGTTTTGTAGTTTCTGAGTTATTTAACTTAAACGCCCAATGCATTCTCAATAGCAATAGCACAAACTTTGGCATGCTACTAGTCCTACATACTTACACCTAGAAACCCCATTCAAGCCTACTTAGGTTCATCTTACGGTGGACATGTTTGCCTGAAAAGGAATCTTTGAAATGTTTCATAGTTTTATAAATATAGTGCTTTCAAATTTGAGAATTTTACAATGGGGCTCAATGGCAGATAGTGGCACGTCAAAAAATCACTTTCACCTAGAAACTCCATTCACACTTTTTATAATTCAGCTTACTGTGGAGACACATGCTGGAACTTTTTACTTTGAAATGTTTTGTAGTTTCTGAGTTATTTAACTTTAACGCCCAATGCATTCTCAATGGCAATAGCACAAACTTTGGCATGCTACTAGTCCTACATACTTACACCTAGAAACCCCATTAGAGCCTACTTAGGTTCATTTTACGGTGGACATGTTTGCCTGAAAAGGAATCTTTGAAATGTGTCATAGTTTTAGAAATATAGTGGTTTCAAATTTGAGAATTTTAACATGGGGCTCAATGGCAGATATTGGCACGTCAAAAAAGCACTTTCACCTAGAAACTCCATTCACACTTTTTATAATTCAGCTTACTGTGGAGACACATGCTGGAACTTTTTACTTTGAAATGTTTTGTAGTTTCTGAGTTATTTAACTTTAACGCCCAATGCATTCTCAAGGGCAATAGCACAAACTTTGGCATGCTACTAGTCCTACATACTTACACCTAGAAACCCCATTCAAGCCTACTTAGGTTCATTTTACGGTGGACATGTTTGCCTAAAAAGGAATCTTTGAAATGTGTCATAGTTTTAGAAATATAGTGGTTTCAAATGTGATAATTTTAACATGGGGCTCAATGGCAGATATTGGCACGTCAAAAAAGCACTTTCACCTAGAAACTCCATTCACACTTTTTATAATTCAGCTTACTGTGGAGACACATGCTGGAACTTTTTACTTTGAAATGTTTTGTAGTTTCTGAGTTATTTAACTTTAACGCCCAATGCATTCTCAAGGGCAATAGCACAAACTTTGGCATGCTACTAGTCCTACATACTTACACCTAGAAACCCCATTCAAGCCTACTTAGGTTCATTTTACGGTGGACATGTTTGCCTGAAAAGGAATCTTTGAAATGTGTCATAGTTTTAGAAATATAGTGGTTTCAAATGTGAGAATTTTAACATGGGGCTCAATGGCAGATATTGGCATGTCAAAAAAGCACTTTCACCTAGAAACTCCATTCACACTTTTTATAATTCAGCTTACTGTGGAGACACATGCTGGAACTTTTTACTTTGAAATGTTTTGTAGTTTCTGAGTTATTTAACTTTAACGCCCAATGCATTCTCAATGGCAATAGCACAAACTTTGGCATGCTACTAGTCCTACATACTTACACCTAGAAACCCCATTCAAGCCTACTTAGGTTCATCTTACGGTGGACATGTTTGCCTGAAAAGGAATCTTTGAAATGTTTCATAGTTTTAGAAATATAGTGGTTTCAAATTTGAGAATTTTAACATGGGGCTCAATGGCAGATATTGGCACGTCAAAAAAGCACTTTCACCTAGAAACTCCATTCACACGTTTTATAATTCAGCTTACTGTGGAGACACATGCTGGAACTTTTTACTTTGAAATGTTTTGTAGTTTCTGAGTTATTTAACTTTAACGCCCAATGCATTCTCAATGGCAATAGCACAAACTTTGGCATGCTACTAGTCCTACATACTTACACCTAGAAACCCCATTCAAGCCTACTTAGGTTCATTTTACGGTGGACATGTTTGCCTGAAAAGGAATCTTTGAAATGTGTCATAGTTTTAGAAATATAGTGGTTTCAAATTTGAGAATTTTAACATGGGGCTCAATGGCAGATATTGGCACGTCAAAAAAGCACTTTCACCTAGAAACTCCATTCACACGTTTTATAATTCAGCTTACTGTGGAGACACATGCTGGAACTTTTTACTTTGAAATGTTTTGTAGTTTCTGAGTTATTTAACTTAAACGCCCAATGCATTCTCAATGGCAATAGCACAAACTTTGGCATGCTACTAGTCCTACATACTTACACCTAGAAACCCCATTTAAGCCTATTTAGGTTAATCTTACAGTGGACATGTTTGCCTGAAAATGAATCTTTGAAATGTTTCATAGTTTTAGAAATATAATTCTTTTAAATTTGAGAAATTCAGAATGGGGGTCAATGGCAGATTTTGGCAAGTAAAGATTTGAGTGGGGTTTGAACCCACAACCTCCAGATCATGTAGCCAGTGTGCTAAGTCACTGAGCTACTTGCTACCTGCCACAACACAGTTTGCCTTTCCCTTTGAGTATCAACATTAATACAAAAATAAAATACAAAAAATAAAACAACAGGAGATTTGTCTATTGTTTCTTGTGCTGTTGTTTATCTCTAGAGGTTTGAATGCTTATGAACCACAATGGAAACAAGTCTCTGGCTCTTCTATCATCAACTATTTTGCTTTTTGTACACAGCATGCAAGCAAGCACAGTGGCTCACTGGGTACAGAGCCTACCTGGGAATCAAGAGGCCACAGGTTCAAGCCCTGGCTTGGACAAAGTGCATGAAAAAATGACATACATCATGCTTTTTCGTCACGCTTTTTCGTATGCTATAGTATGTCGTTTTTTTCATTTTTTTCAAATCCTCCAAAATCACGAAAAACGACATGCTATAGTATGCCGTCCGAAACCATGAACTATAGTATGTCGTTATTTCATGATTTTCATATTTTTTTCAAATAGTCCAAAATCACGAAAAACGACATGCTATAGTATGCCGTCCGAAAAAAATTATAACTTTGGCATGCTACTAGTCCTACATACTTACACCTAGAATCCCCATTCAAACCTATTTAGGTTAATCTTATGGTGGACATGTTTGCCTGAAAAGGAATCTTTGAAATGTTTCATAGTTTTAGAAATATAGTGCTTTAAATGTGAGAAATTTATAATGGCAGATTGGCACGTCAAAAAATCACTTTCACCTAGAAACTCCATTCACACGTTTTATAGTTCAGCTTACTGTGGAGACACATGCTGGAACTTTTTACTTTGAAATGTTTTGTAGTTTCTGAGTTATTTAACTTAAACGCCCAATGCATTCTCAATGGCAATAGCACAAACTTTGGCATGCTACTAGTCCTACATACTTACACCTAGAAACCCCATTCAAGCCTACTTAGGTTCATCTTACGGTGGACATGTTTGCCTGAAAAGGAATCTTTGAAATGTTTCATAGTTTTAGAAATATAGTGGTTTCAAATTTGAGAATTTTAACATGGGGCTCAATGGCAGATATTGGCACGTCAAAAAAGCACTTTCACCTAGAAACTCCATTCACACGTTTTATAATTCAGCTTACTGTGGAGACACATGCTGGAACTTTTTACTTTGAAATGTTTTGTAGTTTCTGAGTTATTTAACTTTAACGCCCAATGCATTCTCAATGGCAATAGCACAAACTTTGGCATGCTACTAGTCCTACATACTTACACCTAGAAACCCCATTCAAGCCTACTTAGGTTCATTTTACGGTGGACATGTTTGCCTGAAAAGGAATCTTTGAAATGTGTCATAGTTTTAGAAATATAGTGGTTTCAAATTTGAGAATTTTAACATGGGGCTCAATGGCAGATATTGGCACGTCAAAAAAGCACTTTCACCTAGAAACTCCATTCACACTTTTTATAATTCAGCTTACTGTGGAGACACATGCTGGAACTTTTTACTTTGAAATGTTTTGTAGTTTCTGAGTTATTTAACTTTAACGCCCAATGCATTCTCAATGGCAATAGCACAAACTTTGGCATGCTACTAGTCCTACATACTTACACCTAGAAACCCCATTCAAGCCTACTTAGGTTCATCTTACGGTGGACATGTTTGCCTGAAAAGGAATCTTTGAAATGTTTCATAGTTTTAGAAATATAGTGGTTTCAAATTTGAGAATTTTAACATGGGGCTCAATGGCAGATATTGGCACATCAAAAAAGCACTTTCACCTAGAAACTCCATTCACACTTTTTATAATTCAGCTTACTGTGGAGACACATGCTGGAACTTTTTACTTTGAAATGTTTTGTAGTTTCTGAGTTATTTAACTTTAACGCCCAATGCATTCTCAATGGCAATAGCACAAACTTTGGCATGCTACTAGTCCTACATACTTACACCTAGAAACCCCATTCAAGCCTACTTAGGTTCATCTTACGGTGGACATGTTTGCCTGAAAAGGAATCTTTGAAATGTTTCATAGTTTTAGAAATATAGTGGTTTCAAATTTGAGAATTTTAACATGGGGCTCAATGGCAGATATTGGCACATCAAAAAAGCACTTTCACCTAGAAACTCCATTCACACGTTTTATAATTCAGCTTACTGTGGAGACACATGCTGGAACTTTTTACTTTGAAATGTTTTGTAGTTTCTGAGTTATTTAACTTTAACGCCCAATGCATTCTCAAGGGCAATAGCACAAACTTTGGCATGCTACTAGTCCTACATACTTACACCTAGAAACCCCATTCAAGCCTACTTAGGTTCATTTTACGGTGGACATGTTTGCCTGAAAAGGAATCTTTGAAATGTGTCATAGTTTTAGAAATATAGTGGTTTCAAATGTGATAATTTGAACATGGGGCTCAATGGCAGATATTGGCACGTCAAAAAAGCACTTTCACCTAGAAACTCCATTCACACTTTTTATAATTCAGCTTACTGTGGAGACACATGCTGGAACTTTTTACTTTGAAATGTTTTGTAGTTTCTGAGTTATTTAACTTTAACGCCCAATGCATTCTCAAGGGCAATAGCACAAACTTTGGCATGCTACTAGTCCTACATACTTACACCTAGAAACCCCATTCAAGCCTACTTAGGTTCATCTTACGGTGGACATGTTTGCCTGAAAAGGAATCTTTGAAATGTGTCATAGTTTTAGAAATATAGTGGTTTCAAATTTGAGAATTTTAACATGGGGCTCAATGGCAGATATTGGCACGTCAAAAAAGCACTTTCACCTAGAAACTCCATTCACACGTTTTATAATTCAGCTTACTGTGGAGACACATGCTGGAACTTTTTACTTTGAAATGTTTTGTAGTTTCTGAGTTATTTAACTTTAACGCCCAATGCATTCTCAATGGCAATAGCACAAACTTTGGCATGCTACTAGTCCTACATACTTACACCTAGAAACCCCATTCAAGCCTACTTAGGTTCATTTTACGGTGGACATGTTTGCCTGAAAAGGAATCTTTGAAATGTGTCATAGTTTTAGAAATATAGTGGTTTCAAATTTGAGAATTTTAACATGGGGCTCAATGGCAGATATTGGCACGTCAAAAAAGCACTTTCACCTAGAAACTCCATTCACACTTTTTATAATTCAGCTTACTGTGGAGACACATGCTGGAACTTTTTACTTTGAAATGTTTTGTAGTTTCTGAGTTATTTAACTTTAACGCCCAATGCATTCTCAATGGCAATAGCACAAACTTTGGCATGCTACTAGTCCTACATACTTACACCTAGAAACCCCATTCAAGCCTACTTAGGTTCATTTTACGGTGGACATGTTTGCCTGAAAAGGAATCTTTGAAATGTGTCATAGTTTTAGAAATATAGTGGTTTCAAATTTGAGAATTTTAACATGGGGCTCAATGGCAGATATTGGCACGTCAAAAAAGCACTTTCACCTAGAAACTCCATTCACACTTTTTATAATTCAGCTTACTGTGGAGACACATGCTGGAACTTTTTACTTTGAAATGTTTTGTAGTTTCTGAGTTATTTAACTTTAACGCCCAATGCATTCTCAATGGCAATAGCACAAACTTTGGCATGCTACTAGTCCTACATACTTACACCTAGAAACCCCATTCAAGCCTACTTAGGTTCATCTTACGGTGGACATGTTTGCCTGAAAAGGAATCTTTGAAATGTTTCATAGTTTTAGAAATATAGTGGTTTCAAATTTGAGAATTTTAACATGGGGCTCAATGGCAGATATTGGCACATCAAAAAAGCACTTTCACCTAGAAACTCCATTCACACGTTTTATAATTCAGCTTACTGTGGAGACACATGCTGGAACTTTTTACTTTGAAATGTTTTGTAGTTTCTGAGTTATTTAACTTTAACGCCCAATGCATTCTCAAGGGCAATAGCACAAACTTTGGCATGCTACTAGTCCTACATACTTACACCTAGAAACCCCATTCAAGCCTACTTAGGTTCATTTTACGGTGGACATGTTTGCCTGAAAAGGAATCTTTGAAATGTGTCATAGTTTTAGAAATATAGTGGTTTCAAATGTGATAATTTTAACATGGGGCTCAATGGCAGATATTGGCACGTCAAAAAAGCACTTTCACCTAGAAACTCCATTCACACTTTTTATAATTCAGCTTACTGTGGAGACACATGCTGGAACTTTTTACTTTGAAATGTTTTGTAGTTTCTGAGTTATTTAACTTTAACGCCCAATGCATTCTCAAGGGCAATAGCACAAACTTTGGCATGCTACTAGTCCTACATACTTACACCTAGAAACCCCATTCAAGCCTACTTAGGTTCATTTTACGGTGGACATGTTTGCCTGAAAAGGAATCTTTGAAATGTGTCATAGTTTTAGAAATATAGTGGTTTCAAATGTGAGAATTTTAACATGGGGCTCAATGGCAGATATTGGCACGTCAAAAAAGCACTTTCACCTAGAAACTCCATTCACACTTTTTATAATTCAGCTTACTGTGGAGACACATGCTGGAACTTTTTACTTTGAAATGTTTTGTAGTTTCTGAGTTATTTAACTTTAACGCCCAATGCATTCTCAATGGCAATAGCACAAACTTTGGCATGCTACTAGTCCTACATACTTACACCTAGAAACCCCATTCAAGCCTACTTAGGTTCATCTTACGGTGGACATGTTTGCCTGAAAAGGAATCTTTGAAATGTTTCATAGTTTTAGAAATATAGTGGTTTCAAATTTGAGAATTTTAACATGGGGCTCAATGGCAGATATTGGCACGTCAAAAAAGCACTTTCACCTAGAAACTCCATTCACACGTTTTATAATTCAGCTTACTGTGGAGACACATGCTGGAACTTTTTACTTTGAAATGTTTTGTAGTTTCTGAGTTATTTAACTTTAACGCCCAATGCATTCTCAATGGCAATAGCACAAACTTTGGCATGCTACTAGTCCTACATACTTACACCTAGAAACCCCATTCAAGCCTACTTAGGTTCATTTTACGGTGGACATGTTTGCCTGAAAAGGAATCTTTGAAATGTGTCATAGTTTTAGAAATATAGTGGTTTCAAATTTGAGAATTTTAACATGGGGCTCAATGGCAGATATTGGCACGTCAAAAAAGCACTTTCACCTAGAAACTCCATTCACACGTTTTATAATTCAGCTTACTGTGGAGACACATGCTGGAACTTTTTACTTTGAAATGTTTTGTAGTTTCTGAGTTATTTAACTTAAACGCCCAATGCATTCTCAATAGCAATAGCACAAACTTTGGCATGCTACTAGTCCTACATACTTACACCTAGAAACCCCATTCAAGCCTACTTAGGTTCATCTTACGGTGGACATGTTTGCCTGAAAAGGAATCTTTGAAATGTTTCATAGTTTTATAAATATAGTGCTTTCAAATTTGAGAATTTTACAATGGGGCTCAATGGCAGATAGTGGCACGTCAAAAAATCACTTTCACCTAGAAACTCCATTCACACTTTTTATAATTCAGCTTACTGTGGAGACACATGCTGGAATTTTTTACTTTGAAATGTTTTGTAGTTTCTGAGTTATTTAACTTTAACGCCCAATGCATTCTCAATGGCAATAGCACAAACTTTGGCATGCTACTAGTCCTACATACTTACAATTTACAATTTAGGCATTTAGCAGACGCTCTTAATCCAGAGCGACTTACATTAAGCAATAACAAAAGCATGGCATACATCACATATATAAAAAGTAGTTATCATGAATCATGCGTAGACTAAGAACGTAACAGTGGAGTATCTATGTAAACTATACATACTATACTATATAATATATTATACATGTGTACTATAAAGTGCTATGACTACATAAAGTGCAATTCTAGAGCTGTCTACGTAACAAGCTATAAGTCTGTTTAAAATACTATCTAAGTCTACATAATGTGCTATCTAAGGGGCTAGGCTAGGGCAAGTGCTACGGGCCATGGTGGAGTCTGAAGAGGTGGGTTTTCAGACTACGGCGGAAGATTGGGAGTGAGGCTGCAGTTCTGACTGTGATGGGAAGTGCATTCCATAGTTTTGGAGCCAGAAGGGAGAAGAGTTTGGGACATGTGGAGCGTTGTCCCGGCGTTTTTAGTGAAGGTACCTCCAGCTTCCCTGCGTTGGCTGATCTGAGTGCGCGGGAGGGTTTGTAGGGTACGATCATACTTGTGAGATATGGGGGGGCCATGCCTTTGGTTGCTTTGAATGCCAGCATCACTTACACCTAGAAACCCCATTTAAGCCTATTTAGGTTCATCTTACAGTGGACATGTTTGCCTGAAAATGAATCTTTGAAATGTTTCATAGTTTTAGAAATATAATTCTTTTAAATTTGAGAAATTCAGAATGGGGGTCAATGGCAGATTTTGGCAAGTAAAGATTTGAGTGGGGTTTGAACCCACAACCTCCAGATCATGTAGCCAGTGTGCTAAGTCACTGAGCTACTTGCTACCTGCCACAACACAGTTTGCCTTTCCCTTTGAGTATCAACATTAATACAAAAATAAAATACAAAAAATAAAACAACAGGAGATGTGTCTATTGTTTCTTGTGCTGTTGTTTATCTCTAGAGGTTTGAATGCTTATGAACCACAATGGAAACAAGTCTCTGGCTCTTCTATCATCAACTATTTTGCTTTTTGTACACAGCATGCAAGCAAGCACAGTGGCTCACTGGGTACAGAGCCTACCTGGGAATCAAGAGGCCACAGGTTCAAGCCCTGGCTTGGACAAAGTGCATGAAAAAATGACATACATCATGCTTTTTCGTCACGCTTTTTCGTATGCTATAGTATGTCGTTTTTTTCATTTTTTTCAAATCCTCCAAAATCACGAAAAACGACTTGCTATAGTATGCCGTCCGAAACCATGAACTATAGTATGTCGTTATTTCATGATTTTCATATTTTTTTCAAATAGTCCAAAATCACGAAAAACGACATGCTATAGTATGCCGTCCGAAAAAAATTATAACTTTGGCATGCTACTAGTCCTACATACTTACACCTAGAATCCCCATTCAAACCTATTTAGGTTAATCTTATGGTGGACATGTTTGCCTGAAAAGGAATCTTTGAAATGTTTCATAGTTTTAGAAATATAGTGCTTTAAATGTGAGAAATTTATAATGGCAGATTGGCACGTCAAAAAATCACTTTCACCTAGAAACTCCATTCACACGTTTTATAATTCAGCTTACTGTGGAGACACATGCTGGAACCTTTTACTTTGAAATGTTTTGTAGTTTCTGAGTTATTTAACTTTAACGCCCAATGCATTCTCAATGGCAATAGCACAAACTTTGGCATGCTACTAGTCCTACATACTTACACCTAGAAACCCCATTCAAGCCTACTTAGGTTCATTTTACGGTGGACATGTTTGCCTGAAAAGGAATCTTTGAAATGTGTCATAGTTTTAGAAATATAGTGGTTTCAAATTTGAGAATTTTAACATGGGGCTCAATGGCAGATATTGGCACGTCAAAAAAGCACTTTCACCTAGAAACTCCATTCACACTTTTTATAATTCAGCTTACTGTGGAGACACATGCTGGAACTTTTTACTTTGAAATGTTTTGTAGTTTCTGAGTTATTTAACTTTAACGCCCAATGCATTCTCAATGGCAATAGCACAAACTTTGGCATGCTACTAGTCCTACATACTTACACCTAGAAACCCCATTCAAGCCTACTTAGGTTCATCTTACGGTGGACATGTTTGCCTGAAAAGGAATCTTTGAAATGTTTCATAGTTTTAGAAATATAGTGGTTTCAAATTTGAGAATTTTAACATGGGGCTCAATGGCAGATATTGGCACATCAAAAAAGCACTTTCACCTAGAAACTCCATTCACACGTTTTATAATTCAGCTTACTGTGGAGACACATGCTGGAACTTTTTACTTTGAAATGTTTTGTAGTTTCTGAGTTATTTAACTTTAACGCCCAATGCATTCTCAAGGGCAATAGCACAAACTTTGGCATGCTACTAGTCCTACATACTTACACCTAGAAACCCCATTCAAGCCTACTTAGGTTCATTTTACGGTGGACATGTTTGCCTGAAAAGGAATCTTTGAAATGTGTCATAGTTTTAGAAATATAGTGGTTTCAAATGTGATAATTTTAACATGGGGCTCAATGGCAGATATTGGCACGTCAAAAAAGCACTTTCACCTAGAAACTCCATTCACACTTTTTATAATTCAGCTTACTGTGGAGACACATGCTGGAACTTTTTACTTTGAAATGTTTTGTAGTTTCTGAGTTATTTAACTTTAACGCCCAATGCATTCTCAAGGGCAATAGCACAAACTTTGGCATGCTACTAGTCCTACATACTTACACCTAGAAACCCCATTCAAGCCTACTTAGGTTCATTTTACGGTGGACATGTTTGCCTGAAAAGGAATCTTTGAAATGTGTCATAGTTTTAGAAATATAGTGGTTTCAAATGTGAGAATTTTAACATGGGGCTCAATGGCAGATATTGGCACGTCAAAAAATCACTTTCACCTAGAAACTCCATTCACACGTTTTATAATTCAGCTTACTGTGGAGACACATGCTGGAACTTTTTACTTTGAAATGTTTTGTAGTTTCTGAGTTATTTAACTTAAACGCCCAATGCATTCTCAATGGCAATAGCACAAACTTTGGCATGCTACTAGTCCTACATACTTACACCTAGAAACCCCATTCAAGCCTACTTAGGTTCATCTTACGGTGGACATGTTTGCCTGAAAAGGAATCTTTGAAATGTTTCATAGTTTTATAAATATAGTGCTTTCAAATTTGAGAATTTTACAATGGGGCTCAATGGCAGATAGTGGCACGTCAAAAAATCACTTTCACCTAGAAACTCCATTCACACTTTTTATAATTCAGCTTACTGTGGAGACACATGCTGGAATTTTTTACTTTGAAATGTTTTGTAGTTTCTGAGTTATTTAACTTTAACGCCCAATGCATTCTCAATGGCAATAGCACAAACTTTGGCATGCTACTAGTCCTACATACTTACAATTTACAATTTAGGCATTTAGCAGACGCTCTTAATCCAGAGCGACTTACATTAAGCAATAACAAAAGCATGGCATACATCACATATATAAAAAGTAGTTATCATGAATCATGCGTAGACTAAGAACGTAACAGTGGAGTATCTATGTAAACTATACATACTATACTATATAATATATTATACATGTGTACTATAAAGTGCTATGACTACATAAAGTGCAATTCTAGAGCTGTCTACGTAACAAGCTATAAGTCTGTTTAAAATACTATCTAAGTCTACATAATGTGCTATCTAAGGGGCTAGGCTAGGGCAAGTGCTACGGGCCATGGTGGAGTCTGAAGAGGTGGGTTTTCAGACTACGGCGGAAGATTGGGAGTGAGGCTGCAGTTCTGACTGTGATGGGAAGTGCATTCCATAGTTTTGGAGCCAGAAGGGAGAAGAGTTTGGGACATGTGGAGCGTTGTCCCGGCGTTTTTAGTGAAGGTACCTCCAGCTTCCCTGCGTTGGCTGATCTGAGTGCGCGGGAGGGTTTGTAGGGTACGATCATACTTGTGAGATATGGGGGGGCCATGCCTTTGGTTGCTTTGAATGCCAGCATCACTTACACCTAGAAACCCCATTTAAGCCTATTTAGGTTCATCTTACAGTGGACATGTTTGCCTGAAAATGAATCTTTGAAATGTTTCATAGTTTTAGAAATATAATTCTTTTAAATTTGAGAAATTCAGAATGGGGGTCAATGGCAGATTTTGGCAAGTAAAGATTTGAGTGGGGTTTGAACCCACAACCTCCAGATCATGTAGCCAGTGTGCTAAGTCACTGAGCTACTTGCTACCTGCCACAACACAGTTTGCCTTTCCCTTTGAGTATCAACATTAATACAAAAATAAAATACAAAAAATAAAACAACAGGAGATGTGTCTATTGTTTCTTGTGCTGTTGTTTATCTCTAGAGGTTTGAATGCTTATGAACCACAATGGAAACAAGTCTCTGGCTCTTCTATCATCAACTATTTTGCTTTTTGTACACAGCATGCAAGCAAGCACAGTGGCTCACTGGGTACAGAGCCTACCTGGGAATCAAGAGGCCACAGGTTCAAGCCCTGGCTTGGACAAAGTGCATGAAAAAATGACATACATCATGCTTTTTCGTCACGCTTTTTCGTATGCTATAGTATGTCGTTTTTTTCATTTTTTTCAAATCCTCCAAAATCACGAAAAACGACTTGCTATAGTATGCCGTCCGAAACCATGAACTATAGTATGTCGTTATTTCATGATTTTCATATTTTTTTCAAATAGTCCAAAATCACGAAAAACGACATGCTATAGTATGCCGTCCGAAAAAAATTATAACTTTGGCATGCTACTAGTCCTACATACTTACACCTAGAATCCCCATTCAAACCTATTTAGGTTAATCTTATGGTGGACATGTTTGCCTGAAAAGGAATCTTTGAAATGTTTCATAGTTTTAGAAATATAGTGCTTTAAATGTGAGAAATTTATAATGGCAGATTGGCACGTCAAAAAATCACTTTCACCTAGAAACTCCATTCACACGTTTTATAATTCAGCTTACTGTGGAGACACATGCTGGAACCTTTTACTTTGAAATGTTTTGTAGTTTCTGAGTTATTTAACTTTAACGCCCAATGCATTCTCAATGGCAATAGCACAAACTTTGGCATGCTACTAGTCCTACATACTTACACCTAGAAACCCCATTCAAGCCTACTTAGGTTCATTTTACGGTGGACATGTTTGCCTGAAAAGGAATCTTTGAAATGTGTCATAGTTTTAGAAATATAGTGGTTTCAAATTTGAGAATTTTAACATGGGGCTCAATGGCAGATATTGGCACGTCAAAAAAGCACTTTCACCTAGAAACTCCATTCACACTTTTTATAATTCAGCTTACTGTGGAGACACATGCTGGAACTTTTTACTTTGAAATGTTTTGTAGTTTCTGAGTTATTTAACTTTAACGCCCAATGCATTCTCAATGGCAATAGCACAAACTTTGGCATGCTACTAGTCCTACATACTTACACCTAGAAACCCCATTCAAGCCTACTTAGGTTCATCTTACGGTGGACATGTTTGCCTGAAAAGGAATCTTTGAAATGTTTCATAGTTTTAGAAATATAGTGGTTTCAAATTTGAGAATTTTAACATGGGGCTCAATGGCAGATATTGGCACATCAAAAAAGCACTTTCACCTAGAAACTCCATTCACACGTTTTATAATTCAGCTTACTGTGGAGACACATGCTGGAACTTTTTACTTTGAAATGTTTTGTAGTTTCTGAGTTATTTAACTTTAACGCCCAATGCATTCTCAAGGGCAATAGCACAAACTTTGGCATGCTACTAGTCCTACATACTTACACCTAGAAACCCCATTCAAGCCTACTTAGGTTCATTTTACGGTGGACATGTTTGCCTGAAAAGGAATCTTTGAAATGTGTCATAGTTTTAGAAATATAGTGGTTTCAAATGTGATAATTTTAACATGGGGCTCAATGGCAGATATTGGCACGTCAAAAAAGCACTTTCACCTAGAAACTCCATTCACACTTTTTATAATTCAGCTTACTGTGGAGACACATGCTGGAACTTTTTACTTTGAAATGTTTTGTAGTTTCTGAGTTATTTAACTTTAACGCCCAATGCATTCTCAAGGGCAATAGCACAAACTTTGGCATGCTACTAGTCCTACATACTTACACCTAGAAACCCCATTCAAGCCTACTTAGGTTCATTTTACGGTGGACATGTTTGCCTGAAAAGGAATCTTTGAAATGTGTCATAGTTTTAGAAATATAGTGGTTTCAAATGTGAGAATTTTAACATGGGGCTCAATGGCAGATATTGGCACGTCAAAAAATCACTTTCACCTAGAAACTCCATTCACACGTTTTATAATTCAGCTTACTGTGGAGACACATGCTGGAACTTTTTACTTTGAAATGTTTTGTAGTTTCTGAGTTATTTAACTTAAACGCCCAATGCATTCTCAATGGCAATAGCACAAACTTTGGCATGCTACTAGTCCTACATACTTACACCTAGAAACCCCATTCAAGCCTACTTAGGTTCATCTTACGGTGGACATGTTTGCCTGAAAAGGAATCTTTGAAATGTTTCATAGTTTTAGAAATATAGTGGTTTCAAATTTGAGAATTTTAACATGGGGCTCAATGGCAGATATTGGCACGTCAAAAAAGCACTTTCACCTAGAAACTCCATTCACACGTTTTATAATTCAGCTTACTGTGGAGACACATGCTGGAACTTTTTACTTTGAAATGTTTTGTAGTTTCTGAGTTATTTAACTTTAACGCCCAATGCATTCTCAATAGCAATAGCACAAACTTTGGCATGCTACTAGTCCTAAATTCTTACACCTAGAAACCCCATTTAAGCCAATTTAGGTTCATCTTACAGTGGACATGTTTGCCTGAAAATGAATCTTTGAAATGTTTCATAGTTTTAGAAATATAGTGGTTTCAAATTTGAGAATTTTAACATGGGGCTCAATGGCAGATATTGGCACGTCAAAAAAGCACTTTCACCTAGAAACTCCATTCACACTTTTTATAATTCAGCTTACTGTGGAGACACATGCTGGAACTTTTTACTTTGAAATGTTTTGTAGTTTCTGAGTTATTTAACTTTAACGCCCAATGCATTCTCAATGGCAATAGCACAAACTTTGGCATGCTACTAGTCCTGCATACTTACACCTAGAAACCCCATTCAAGCCTACTTAGGTTCATCTTACGGTGGACATGTTTGCCTGAAAAGGAATCTTTGAAATGTGTCATAGTTTTAGAAATATAATTCTTTTAAATTTGAGAATTTTAACATGGGGCTCAATGGCAGATATTGGCACGTCAAAAAATCACTTTCACTTAGAAACTCCATTCACACGTTTTATAATTCAGCTTACTGTGGAGACACATGCTGGAACTTTTTACTTTGAAATGTTTTGTAGTTTCTGAGTTATTTAACTTAAACGCCCAATGCATTCTCAATGGCAATAGCACAAACGTTGGCATGCTACTAGTCCTACATACTTACACCTAGAAACCCCATTCAAGCCTACTTAGGTTCATCTTACGGTGGACATGTTTGCCTGAAAAGGAATCTTTGAAATGTTTCATAGTTCTAGAAATATAGTGGTTTCAAATTTGAGAATTTTAACATGGGGCTCAATGGCAGATATTGGCACGTCAAAAAAGCACTTTCACCTAAAAACTCCATTCACACTTTTTATAATTCAGCTTACTGTGGAGACACATGCTGGAACTTTTTACTTTGAAATGTTTTGTAGTTTCTGAGTTATTTAACTTTAACGCCCAATGCATTCTCAATGGCAATAGCACAAACTTTGGCATGCCACTAGTCCTACATACTTACACCTAGAAACCCCATTCAAACTTTAAAATGTTCATCTTAAGGTGGACATGTTAGCTTGTAAAGTAATCTTTGAAATGTTCCATATTGTTAGAAATATAGCCCCCTCCTCTATGTGATCTCGCCCCTTCCCAGCCCTTTGATTTTACTATAAACAGCCATTTAATTGTCTGGTAACCCGCACGCACTGCTCACACATCGATGGGTTCTTTTTCATAACCGTCAAGGTATGCTGTGGTGTCCCGTATGACTAGCCCACTGCGCCATTCTTCTTGAAATCGGTCTTGAAAGTAAAGAGTTGAGTGGGGTTTGAACCCACAACCTCCACATCATGTAGCCAGTGTACTAACTCACTGAGCTATTTACTACCTGCCACAACCCCGTCTTCCTTTGCCTTTGAGTAACATCATTGATGAAAAAATAAATAAAAAAGATACCAGGATATTTGTCTATTGATTGCTGTGCGGTTGTTTATCTAGACGTTTGAATGAACCAACCACAATGGAAACAAATCTCTGGCTCTTCTATCATTATCTATTTGGCTTTTTGAACACAGCAAGCACAGTGGCTCACTGGGTACAGAGCCTGCCTGGGAATCAGGAGGCCACAGGTTCAAGTCCAGGCTCTGACAGCTTGTCCCTTGATATTGTGACAATTCAAATGGCTTCAACATAGAATTGTTGAGAAAATAAATGCTAATACAGTCAACCTAATTTGATCTAGAAAGACAATCAATGTTTTCATGTAGTTTCATGTAGTACATACTTACAATACTAAGTATGTAGCTTGTCATGGTTTTCGACAACATACTATAGTATGTCGTTTTTCATGATTTTCATCATCTTTTAATCGTCGAAAACCATGAACTATAGTATGTAGTTTTTTCATGATTTTCAGAATGTATTTGAATCGTCAAAAATAACGAAAAACAACATACTATAGCATGTTGACATGACATGTCATTTTTCATGAATTAAAAAAAAATATATTTTTTATAGTAGGCCTATGTGGTTTTTCATGATTTTAAACAATTAAAAAAATATATATGGGGGTGCCCGCTGGCCAAGTGGTCCGGGCACATGCCACATATAGGCTTTGGCCTGACAGCGTGTCGCGTGTTCAAGTCCCCCAGACATTGCTGAATGTCTCTCCCCTTCTCTCTGTCCATCTTCACTTGATACTATCAATAAAGGCAGAAAAGCCAAAAACAAATCTTTAAAAGAAAATATATACATGAAAAATCATGAAAATGGACACTGGGGCTGCTGCGTTCGAATTCATTCCCTATGCCCCATATAGTGCACTACTTTGGGGTTCCGCCATTTTGTTATAGTGTCCGAATATGTAGTGAGCATTTTTGCACCCTAATGTAGTGGACTGAAGTATCCCACAATGTACCGGGAATTGTAGGGACCATTCGATGGTCACTACAAAAACACAGCGAAGCAAATCTGCCCCATAATGCATTGCGCAAGCTCGCTCTTGAGCGCACATGCACGCGTTTGCGCGCATGTGCACTGCTTCTGCATGCATGCGCTCATTGCGCTCCAACTCAGAAGAGGCAGAAGTTGAACCAGCGAAAGAAATCAACACAAATGTACTTTTTAAACTTTCGTTTTCCCCTCTCTTTTCTTCCCTGGCGGATCTCGAAGCTACAGATCTCGAGACAAATGATCTGTGCATTTATTTGCAATTGTTTTATTTTATTTATAATAAAACAATTCATTTGCAATAGTAGGCCTATTACTAATCTGATTCATTGTATCACCCAGGCCCAGCGCATGACGTTAGGAGAGGAATCATTTGCTTGCTGTAGAATATATAGCGTTAATAGTTTTTGGATTAAGGTTGGTGAGGTTGTAAGGCTATGTGCTAAAGTCCAATATATATTTTATACATCTAATCGTTGTTTAATTATCAATTAATCAATCAATCAATTATCAATCAAACACGTTTTACAAGTCCCACGGACACGGAACTTCACCTTCTAATACTAGCATAGAACCCCTTTCTGACAGCTGCCCTGCTGGCTATGCTGCCTTAGAACCCTGTTCTATCAGCTGCCTTGTTAGTCTAGTGGACTGTTACGCCGCTTTTCAAACCATCGTTCATGGGTTCACGGTTTCGCGCCCTGCTGCCGACACTATTTTTACAACCGCAGACTTTTTTAATAGTTTAAGCTTGGTGAGGTTGTAAAGCTATGTGCTAAAGTCCAATATATATTTTGTACATGCATGTGAGACACATTAATTGTGTCTCCGAACATATGTTTTATTAACATTAATTAATTCCTGCCATGAAAAAATATATGTTATCTAACATTATTTCATTGAATTGCGATAAATACATTAAAACTTCATTATGTAGGCAGTAATTTATTGGACTGCTGTTTCTGTTAACGTCCGTATTGTGAGCAGAGCATGTAGATCGGCTACTTTTGGTAATTCTTTACCAAAAGTACCCGATCTACAAGCTCACAACACAGACTTGCTTATAGATCGGCTATTTTTGCCGTATCCCCCCCCCCCCGCCCCCCCCAGGATTAGCGGGGGTTCATAATCATGCTGCTGATATTTTCATATTGTCAAGGTGGTGCACTGTTTTCATATTGCTGGATAATGGATATAATATTCATTTATTGATAATATTCATAGGCCTATGTTATTTTAAAAGAATAACCTTTTTATCATAGACATATAGGCCTAAATGCCTGCAAACTTATTTTCATTAACCTATTTTTTCTTTATTCATCCATGAATTTAAAAATAATTTAACAAACTGTCCTTGCAGGGAGGTGACAGCCTGCAGTCACTAATTTGATACAGTCTGTTCCTAGCGAAAATTCAGCAGCAGTGTTTTGACTGGTTTCTTGTAGTCAGTTGATTCTTCATATCCAAATGAGTGAAACGGCCGGGATGATTTGTTTATTTTTCATACAGTTCTTTATGAGGCGATCTGAAAAACCCTATGGGGATTACAATGCAAATAAAAAGTACATGAACCCGCGGACCTATAGCGCCCTCTACCGATATTGACGTCAGAGTCGGTGCTCCCCATACAGGGAGTATTGTCCGAATTCATCACTATTTGAGTCCACTGAGTCTAGGGAACAACCCTAGCAATTCGAACGCAGCCTGGGACTGGGCTCACTTACTTCCTGGATTACAATTCCCATAATGCTTTGGTGCACTGCTCCACCTTGTGGGGAGGGGAGGGGAGGAGGGGTCCAGGAAGTCCAGGAAGTAAGTGAGCCCAGTGTCCATTTGAAATACAAAAAATATCTAAAAACACATATTTCCCACATAAACCCCCCCCCAGGAAAGTGTTTCTTGTCTCCCAAACATCATTAAAATAAGAGTTGCAAAAGAGGTGCCAAGTGTCCCTTGAATCTTCAAGTAAAAATGTCATGATTGTGACAGCCCTAGGAAAGTGCAACATCAGAGTTGATACTTCACCTCTCCAGCGTCATAGACCCACACGCGTCCCTCCGAGTCGCCCACGGCCACCTCCTTCCCGCCTGACGACCAGCGCACTCTGTTGAGCGCAGACGCTCCCTCGATGGTGACGCTGGCTGTCGGGACCTGGCAACATAATACAAGACAGAGAAATATACCACAATCATAATTAATATAGACGTTATATGGAGCAATCATTCTGTAAGTGAGCCAATGTAATCGGCCATACATCCTATTCATAATTCAACTGTATTCTATAGACTGCACTGTAAGTACTCTCGTAGTGCCCCCATAGTGTAGGCTACAAGCCTACTGAAATATGATATCGTTGCTGTCGGGAGGAAACCACCTAACTCCATTGGTTAGCCGATTCGACCGGTATCATACGATCTTATGGGCCCAGTATGTCCGTTTATCATCTATCTTATGGGCCCAGTATGGCCATACTGGCCTACTCATCATAGTAGCCTGGTCAAGGTTTCCCCCTGGTGGACATGTCATTTCCAACTATTGTCGGTGCATGGAAACTAGGGGCTACTAATATATACTATTCTCTGCCTAT
Source organism: Electrona antarctica (assembly GCF_951216825.1). Taxonomy (NCBI): domain Eukaryota; kingdom Metazoa; phylum Chordata; class Actinopteri; order Myctophiformes; family Myctophidae; genus Electrona; species Electrona antarctica. The sequence goes on from NC_136796.1 coordinate 37,124,034, forward strand.
CGGGATGTAACTTGGACGGCGCTGAGTCGGGTCTGGTGGCCAGACACGGCGCGCCTCCGTCAGGACATCAGTGATTATCAAGCAAAATAATCACGGAGAACTACCGACTGAGCCGTTGGGTCGGCAAAGCATGCCCATACTAGCTCGAAACAATCGTACTGATCCTAACTGATAACTGCAGTCTTGTCCATTGATACCAGTCGAAACAGGTGCATTGGTGAGGGTCCCCCCCCCCCCTTAAATCAAGCTAGTTCAGATTTAAAAATGTAGACTGGCATTTTTATTCCTTTTCTTAGTCAGTGGGAACGGGGGACTGCCCATAACTCCGAAGTCCCGTTAGTCCGAACATGCGCTGCTCCCGTGCTTGCAGTTATGTTTAGGGTTAGGGTTAGGGATAGGGTTAGTAATTTCGGAACAATGAGCCTTTGGACTAATAACTCGGTACCGTGGGAAAGTACGTGCAAAGTTTCACGGCAATCGTGCGGTGCCAGAGATTAGATGCTCACAGACAGACGGACGGACGGATGGACGGACGGACGGACGGACACACACATGGCAGAGACGATACTACCTATAAACATACTAGGGAAAAAAACCTACAGTAGTATACGCCAGTGGTTCTCAACCTGTGGGTCGGGACCCCCAGGTGGGTCCCCACATATTTTGGGAGGGTCCCCAGGTGACATTGAGTGAAGTGACCATTTAAGGACTTTTGAGACCTATTTAATACCTCACAAAAGCCATTACTGCATCAAAAGAAATCAAGAAAACTATACTGTAAAAACTAGTGAAACATTGGTCAAATTGTCAAATAATTTAAGAAAGAGGGGAAAAAGTGAAAATAGCCGATCTACAAGCTCACAACGCCTCGCATTGCGAGGTGTTGTGAGCTTGTAGATCAGCTGTTTTCACAATATTTTCCAAAAAAAACAACTAAATGCAATACCTCAACTGAACTCAATTCCAAGTGATTCTCAGGGTGAGGGTCATCCCCAGTTCAATTGTGATTATTTTGGAGGTACCTACAGTTGGAGGCCATCGATATTGTCCTTTTCTTTTCTTTTTTTGTTGCGTGATCTGCGCAAAAGGACAGTTAACCCATTTTGGGCGGGAACCCCTTTTGTTGTTTTAAACATTATGTTATAATTTAGCTATTGAAAAATAGCAGATCTACAAGCTCATAGCGCGCCACCGAGTGGCGCGCTACGAGCTTGTAGGTCTGCTATTTTTGAAAAACTGTATCTGTACTGTATCTGAAAAGGTTGAGAACCACTGGTATTACCCCAGCAACCACTTACTGCGGATATCCCAGCCGGTCACCCATGGCAACATGCAACAAACAATCCAATCATTATGCGACGGTCATTATGGTGATGATCCGGGCACGCTCTTTTGGCAGCAGCCACCACACACACACACACACACACACACACACAGCCAGTGCACCTTATTTTAATAGCTGGTGCCTGAAGCGCCGCCGTCATAAATATGGTTCCCTGTCATGTCGAGGTTGAGCTTGACACATGTCAGGCTTGTCAGCAGTGGAGACAGAGGCCTTGGCATCACGTCTCCTTAATGCACAGCTTCAGAGCTGACCACATGGCTGACTGTCATTAGTCTGCTGGATTCCACTGCTCCGCCCGACTCCAGCAGAACTGAGCAAACTAAATGAGCTCGCTCCGTGTTGTGTGCGTGCGTGCGTGCGTGCGTGCGTGCGTGCGTGCGTGCGTGTGTGCGTGCGTGCGTGCGTGCGTTTGAAATGAGAACCAGGCGTACTGCAGTGCCATTATGAGTGTGTGTGCGTGTGTGTGTGTGTGCGTGTGTGTGTGTGCATGTGTGTTAATACGACGGTAACAATGGGAGGCTGTTGCAATTAAATTGACTGTGCGTGTGTCTCTGTCTAAGCGAATGTTTTTTATGAAGCACATTGTTAGCAGAGTTAGGCCGTCAATAATGAACTCATCCAAGGCCTGTTGTTGTTGTTGTTGTGGGAAGCATGCTAATAAACGTATCATCTATGCTCCTACTGTGCTGTGTGGACTGAAAACACTCATTAGCAATGTATGCAGTGGTGGGAAAGTACTCAAATGTTTTACTTAAGTAAAAGTATCAACACTGCAATGTAGACGTACTCTGTTACAAGTAACAAAATACTTGAGTAAAAGTACAAAAGTATTGGTATCAAAATGTACTTAAAGTACCAAAAGTATCTGCCTCTTGGCCAGTTCCCACTTGAAAAAGAGTCTCAATGTGTTTTTACTGGTTAAATAAAGGTTAAATAAAAAATCACACCCGTGTGAAGTGAGTGGTGCAACTCCGTGTGGGGGTCCGTGTGGGAGCTCCAGACCCCCAGGAACGCGCCCAGGGGGCCGGGCCGGTTCCGGCGTGCCGGTTCCGGCGTGCCGCCCCGCGTCCGAAACGGTTGAGAAATGACAGAGTTTAACAACCATGCTGTTTGTGCCGTGATTTTTGTACTTTTTCTGTTTTGTGTG
>NC_136796.1:37126725-37156725 GCF_951216825.1 Electrona antarctica
TGCGCGAATGCTCGTGCATCATGCGTGTGTACGTGCATCATGCGTGTGTACGGTACACATACAGAAACCGGTGGTCATGCACGCACGCACGCACGCACGCACGCACGCACGCACGCACACACACATACACAGAAGTGCACAGTCAGACTCTAACTACAGTTAATTTAACTAACTAATAAATGAGTGAGATCTCTGTCAGTGGTGTAAAGTAACTAAATACATTTACCTAAGTACTGTACTTAAGTACAATTTGGAGGTATTTGTACTTTACTTGAGTATTTCCACTTTCCAATACTTTTACTTCTACTCCTCTATTCTATTTTATTTATATATTCATTTCGGCCATTTGAAAATAGCATCGTGACGCATTGTGAGCTTGTAGATCTGCTATTTTCAAAAGATTTTTGTATGCATTTGAAAACTTGAAAAGAGACATTCTGCATACTGTGCATAGTACAGAGTACTCTCTACTTTTGGTACTTTAAGTCAATTTTGATACCAATACTTTTGTACTTTTACTCAAGTACATTTTGAATTCCGGACTTTTACTTGTAAAGGAGTATTTCTGAATTGCAGTATTGGTACTTTTACTTAAGTAAAACAAATTGAGTACTTTTTCCACCACTGGCAATGGCCATAGAAATCTACATATGGTCATGAAAGGGACAGACCATGTCTAGTTTGGTTAAATGTGTACACTCTCTCCCAAGACTTACATGAACGTGGAACCTGTTCTCCAGCCATTGAGGGGAAGGTAAAGACCTCTCCATCCATCTAATTTCATCATCCAGTCTGCTGAGCCGTCCCTCCCATGCTCTCTCTCTCTCTCTCTCTCTCTCTCGTTCTCTCTCTCTCTCTCTCTCTCGCTCTCGTTCTCTCTCTCTCTCTCTCTCTCTCTCTCTCTCTCTCTCTCTCCACTTCTTTTCTAATCAATTCAATTCAATTTCAAAGGAGCTTTATTGGCATGAGAAAACGTACGTTTACATTGCCAAAGCAAAAGTGGAACAAAGCAATCAAGATAAAACAATGCATGTACAAATAAATATTGAATACAAATAGGAATAAAATAAAGGTGGAAACAGAGCTGTGTTACATTAACACTTTGAGTAAGACTACTGTACTGTATCTTGTAAAACTATAAAACGATTGTGCATTTTCTGTCAGAGATAGTTATACATCCATATAGGAGACGTTAGCTTTATACTGTTGAAAGTATTTTTGCATGCATTATAACCAATGTGTTTATTAAATGGAATAATGTAAGCATCAATAATATGTTATAGCATATTATGCAAAGTTTTGTCACTTTACTTAAAGGTCACAAAGTCATGCTATAGGGTATTATAAAATGATACAACTGCTAATAACCATTAAAGAATGTTGCCACTTTACTTAAAGGTCTCAAAGTCCTGCTATAGCATATTATTGATGCTTATAAGACATTATTCCATTTAATACACATTGGTTATAATGCATTATGACACAGACATTACAGCACTTCTCTATGTGCCTTTATAACCACCTAAGTTATAATAGTTATAATGTGCTGTTCCACTGAGCATAATAATGCATTATGACCAGCACTTATAATATGTTATAAATGTGGTTATAAGTTGTTATACATGATTACAAACATTTATAACGAGTGTTATAATGCCTTATAAGCACATTATAATGCATTATAAATGCGCTATAATGCATTATAAAGACGACCTTAATATAAAGTGTTACCAAGTTAGTTTCTCTGTTCATGTGAACAGTATTTCTATATGTAACCTCTGCTCGATGTTCTGACCTCTACCATTCTTACAGTCCACAGTAAAATGCTGAACTGGCTGTGAGTGTTTCTGAAAACCATCTTTTTCACAGATCTATTGTCATAGGCCCAGGCTACATTTGAAAAAGATAGTTATTGTTTCGGGTTCCCTTGTTCTACCTGCTGTGGCCGCACTTAACAGCCTTAAAAGTGAACACGTCATCAGTCGAAATCGTGTAAAACAGCGTCTCTTCGCGTCTTTTCCCAACGTGTTTCAAATGTGTCCAACCACTATTTTACAACAGTATCTTCAATAATCTACCCGGTCTCTAAACTGGAGTGATTTTGGTAAATAATCTACAGCAAACAAGTCTTAAAAAGTAAACTCGAAAATTAAATGTAATCCTTGTTGGCGCCACACAAGGCGACTCCTAATCTCTATCTTCCATGTCCTGTGAAGCCAGAGAGCTTCCAGCAGGTTACGACTGGATCACTTATATTGCTTCATTTATACCCCGTCGTATGATGTGGCGCATTGTGAGCTTGTAGATCTGCTATTTGTACAATTGTATAATGCATTTTTTAAGTATAAATCAGGCTTATCAGTGACACAAATGAAGGTTCGAGGTTGTACTTTATTGTTACATCTTGTGTACAGGTGCAAGAGGGTAGAACTTATTTTAGTTTGGCTTCCTACAGACAATGCGGCAGCAAATATATATTATTCAACAGGTCGTTTCGAGGAAGCAATCTGATTGGTTGAAACAACCTTCTAGCCGTGCTTCAAACCAGCATCATGGAACGGCTAATCAAAATAAAGAATTCAGCTGTTCTGTTCTCCCAGAGCGCAGCATACTCGGTGGATAGGCTAGCTAGTTTCTTGGGACAATTGTGGTCGTAGTGGCTACATCTGTCATTAAAAAAAAGGTTGTATAATTGCAATATTACACACGAGGGGGTGGTTTAACGTCATTAATGCACTTATGCGATGCTTTCGGAACTCGCCCGCGAGCTCCATATCTTTTCAAATGGGGGTCTGCGGGCTAATTGGTGTCAATTTGGGGGTCCTTGACGTGTTTGGGAACAACTGCAGTAGAACACGACAGTGCCATAACGTCACAGCAGGAACAGGAACGCCATCGGGGGGAAATAGGAGATCATCAGAGCGCTATAGAAGCTCTCTCTGTCCATCAAATCAGTACAGAGAGAGAGTAACACTCGTCATAACATGATCATCAGCTCTCTCATCACCACCAATCAACCCCACTGTGAATCCACAGAGGTCTTTAATGGAGTACGTTTCTTTGAGAGAGAGAGAGAGAGAGAGAGAGAGAGAGAGAGAGAGAGAGAGAGAGAGAGGGAAAAGTCAAGGGCCCGCAGCTCCATCCAATCACTCTGTACTAGACAACATTTTTGGGGTCAAGAGAGCGAGACGGTTCAAGTTATGCACAATCATAACCCCCCCCCCCCCATCCCCCCCTCCCACCCCCACCCCCATTCCAGCCTCAGACTCTGGCCTGACCCAAAAATGTTTTCACAAACCACAATATTTGCACTGCTGGGTGTATAAAAACATAAGAGAGAGCGTTCGCACCCTGGCCTTTTTTGAACTGCATGTGCGGGGGAAAGAAATAGAAGGTGTGTGTGCGTGTGTGTGTGTGTGTGTGTGTGTGTGTGTGTGTGTGTGTGTGTGTGTGTGTGTGTGTGTGTGTGTATGCGCGTGTGCGTGTGAGGTGGGGGGGCGGCTCTAGTGATTGGTGGGTTGCAGGTCAACCTCAAGGGATTTTTAGGTAAGCAAAGAGGTGAGGTGTACGTGGTACACACACACACACACACACACACACACACACACACTCACACACACACACACACACACACACACACACACACACACATATATATATACGCACGTGCACGGGATGTGCAGGCAGACAGGCACACATTCCTGTGGCACTGCTCAAAGGAAAGGGAATTCCCAAATCCCCCAAAAAATAACAGACCCTATACTGATGAAATGTTTTAGTATCTGTCACGAGACACTGCGCACCATGACTTATGGGCCGGGGTCGCATGCAAATTATATATGACTTCAAATTCATCATGGTTCCTTTACAGGCCGCCTACAAACCGTAACCGTATCTCCAAGAATGTCCAAGCAATTATGCGACATGCATTATGCATTTCCCCAACGCCGAATATTTTCCTCTTTGATTCGGCCTGTGTTTGCAGTTTGACGCCTTGCTTGAGCTAGATCGCTCCATCCTACAAGGTTAGCATCACTTTGAATTACTGCGTATGTCCCTGATCTCTCTCTCTCTCTCTCTCTCTCTCTCTCTCTCTCTCTCTCTTTCGTCTTCCTTCTCCCCTCCCTCCTACACCCTAGTCTCTCCTTTGCATGGCGTTGCCAGACGGTTGCCTCTTGCAATTTTCAAATGCTTCAGTCATACAGTTTGGAGCAACGGAAGCTCTATCATGACTAAGCTCTATCATGAGTATAGCTCTATCATGACTAAGCTCTATCATGAGTATAGCTCTATCATGACTAAGCTCTATCATGACTAAGCTCTATCATGAGTATAGCTCTATCATGACTAAGCTCTATCATGAGTATAGCTCTATCATGACTAAGCTCTATCATGACTAAGCTCTATCATGAGTATAGCTCTATCATGAGTATAGCTCTATCATGACTAAGTTCTATCATGACTAAGCTCTATCATGACTAAGCTCTATCATGAGTAAGTTCTATCATGAGTAAGCTCTATCATGGGGCGGCATGTGGCTCAGGAGGTAAAGCAGGCCGTCCAATGATCCATCGGTCGGCGGTTCGAAACCCGGCTCCTCCTGTCTACATGTTGAAGTGGGGAGCAGTACGTTGTTCAGACTAGTCATTGGTCCGACAACTGACAACCCACCTCATCTCCTAACCTAACCATAACCGCAAGCACGGGAGCAGACGCTCCGACATGCGGACGCATGTCGGACTAATGCCCTGAATTACATGCGGTCCCCGTTGAAGTGTCCTTAGGCAAGACACTGAACCCTACATTGCCTCCAATGAGCCAACACCATTGGTGTGTGAATGAGGGAAGTGAGGACGCTGGCGTCGACTGTTCGCCGCTTCACCTCCAATGTATGAATAAATTAACCGTTGTAAAGCGCTTTGAGTAAGCACGTATAGTGCATAGAAAAGCGAAAGTGCAAATAAAAATGTAATCCGTTATTTTAATAAGCGTGACAAAGCAGAAGTGGAGACTCCTCCCCACTTCTGTTTTGTCTTTACAGTCACGCAAATATATCCTAATATAAATATAAATCATCTAAGCATATATAGCTTGTTGCTTAGCAGAAAATGAAAAAAGAAATAAAATGTAAAGATATTTAAAATCATGGCAGCTTCCTTACTCGGATTTCGGGAGGTGTAGTTCCAGACTCTACTATATAACATTGAGGAGGTGTAGTTCCAGAGTAGACTCTATATAGCATTCAGCAGGTGTAGTTCCAGACTCTATATAGCATTCAGGAGGTGTAGTTCCAGACTCTATATAGCATTCAGGAGGTGTAGTTCCAGACTCTATATAACATTCAGGAGGTGTAGTTCCAGACTCTATATAGCATTCAGGAGGTGTAGTTCCAGACTCTATATAGCATTCAGGAGGTGTAGTTCCAGACTCTATATAGCATTCAGGAGGTGTAGTTCCAGACTCTATATAGCATTCAGGAGGTGTAGTTCCAGACTCTATATAGCATTCAGGAGGTGTAGTTCCAGACTCTATATAGCATTCAGGAGGTGTAGTTCCAGACTGTATATAGCATTCAGGAGATTGTGGACTAGTTGTCTGGCTACACGCGAGACTACTCCCTCCCTATAACTCTCTTCCGTCTTTCCTTTCCAGACCCTCTTGCAGTGAATCCTGGCCAACAGAACATCTGACTGGACACAGAGTCGTAAACACGCGACCACTGTGGAGCCATCTCCTCCCTCACACTGTCCAACTCTGCGGTCGGCTTTTACCACTTGAGCCGTATTTCATACTCCGTCGCGTTGTGACAGGCTGGGATCTCGTGGATCTGCTATTTTCCCTTTAAAAACATATATATATATATATCATTTCTCTTTCTTTTTCTGCCTGTAATGACCTGCCGAAAACAAGGACGGCACGTTTAATGTGGTTAAGGGCTGTCAGTCCTCCTTGTGCGGAGTCTCATATTCAGCTAAACGGCATTCTGAATCACGTTCCAACCGATACCACTGACAGATTGGAAATGTCACCAAACGCTTTGTGTGATCATGCACAGAGAGAGGGCCAAATGGGCACGCTCGGCTGACTGTGTGGGCCTGGAAAGGCAGAAGAAAGAAAGAACGAAAATGCCAAAAAGATAAGATTTGATGAACGGGAACTTTGATGATTCTAAATATATAATAAGTGATGTATATGTCACAAGGCAAAGGTGCGTATGAAAACAGACACATATCGATTGACGATCACACAACAGAGCGATCGTAAATCTGTAAAAGTAAATAAAAGTCAAATATAGCTTGACGAATGAAACTTTACAACAGTACAGCTGACATACTGTACCCCACACTACAAACTGAAGCCTTAACCACACCAGCTGAGAGTGCCACATACAGCCTCATACTGAGAATTAATGTGGCCTCCGCATGACAAGGCATATTGGAGCTTGTGTGAGACAATAAAATAAAAATAAGTATAGTTTAGGTTGTTTCGTGCAAACATAGATTTTCCCTTCCGTGACAGCCAAGTACTGGAATAATATGTGCACATGACGTGTGACATTTTGCAGGCACGAGGAGCATAAACAACCATGCTGCTCGCTGATAGAAACATCTGCAGAGCTTTGCATACAGTGTGTCACTGAAACCACACAACAACAGGCCTTTAAAGGCCACATGCTCCATTCTCTCAACAGCAGTGGTGGAAAATGTACTGAAATGTTTTAATTAAGTCAAAGTATCAATGCTGCCAATAAACTACTCCGTTACAAGTCAAAGTCTGGAATTCAAAATGCACGTGAGTAAAATGTACAAAAGTATACTATTGGCATCAAAGTGTACTTAAAGTACCAGAAGTAAAACTTGAATGTCTCATTGCATTGTCTCATTTCTAAAACGGTTAGTCCCAATACTTGATTCTGATGGTTGGTTACCGTCACGTGACCGGTATAAATTCCACCGATAATCCACACCTTCAATCACTTTGTATCATCCTGCAGCCTTGTAGACCAGGGGAGCACTTGAATGCCTTACACACGTTGGCCGTGCGGGCGTGTAAGCACCGCCCGCACTCATATGACTGTGAATGTGTGGCTCCAGGCAGCCCCGTAAAGACATCAAGCGCTATTATCCTGTCACATAGTCTACTTGCCGAGCAAAACAAGGAAGTGTGTGGCTCGCTCTGGTGGCGCAAAGCGTAGCTACTGTACTTTTGTGAATTTAATAGTTTTATGAGGTTAATATTGCTATATGTTTGTAACCGTTTTAGAAAAGCAATAAGCCACTCGAGGCCCCAGCTTACCGGGTATTTTACAATGGCTGGGAGGGTAGAAGACCCTCGGCTGCGCCTCGGGTCTGCCTACGCCTCCCAGCCATTGTGAAATACCCGGTAACCTGAGACCTCTCGTGGCTTATTGCTTTAATATATAAACATCTTTGGAAAATAGCCAATCTACAAGCTCACAATGCGTCGCGTTGCGACGCATTGTGAGCTTGTACATCTGCTATTTTCAAATGGTACTTAATTAAGCGATATGACATGAGAGGGTGTTCTTTATCGCCATTAATGCACGCCTGCGGTGCCGTAGGAACTCGCCCTACCCGAAAGGTATCACAGAAGTGCATTAATGACGATAAAGAACACACTTGAGTGTAATATTGCAATTATACAACAGTTACCCTTCAAACTATCCACCACTGCTCAACAGATAGAGTGACTGTGATTGTGTTTCAGTGGCACTTGAAACATTCTCCCAAATAGAACCTGTAACATTAAGCTCAGACCAAACGCTTAAATGGCAAGAAAGGACAGGACAGTTAACACACAACAACAAGCACTCAAAATAAAGTGTGTTTTTGACTCGAGGAGGAGCAAAAATGAAAAGCAGAGTTAAGCTGTTAAGTCATTTAACAGACAGGCACTTGTCTGGCAGCTTAATTGGTGTCCTTGACCGCTCATGCAATTCTGTGACATGCAGGTCCACTCTTATCTCCCTCTACACCAAATATCTTTGCCAAAAAGGGCCTATTTAGTATTTACCCAATCTATGCCATACCTGGAATATTGCTTAAACTCTCCTTCGCCAACCCGGGAAATCTCTGGTTTCTTTAATGTCTTTTAATGCAGAATTAATAGTATTCTATTTACCGTCCGTTACCCCCATAGGACTCCATGGTGTAGATCTGCTATTTTTGAAAAATCCTGAAAATGCAGTGCAAATCTTTGAATATATATTCTTTCAGAGCGAACGTTTTTAACTCAAATCTTTGCTTCTGCGGGGGGGGGGGGGGGGGGGGGGGGCCCTGAAACAACATATTGACATGAAATAGTTTGATGGCAGACGGCTTCCCAGATGGCACACACACACACGCGCATACACACACACACACACACACACACACACACACACACACACACACACACACACACACACACACACACACACACACACACACACACACACACACACACACACAGTATATTCTGTATACCTTGGTGCTCCAGAGTTTGACTGTCCAGTCAAAGGACGAGGTGATGAAGAGATGGGAGAAGTCGACGGTGCCCACGGCGTTGTGGCAGCTGATGCCCGTCACTGGGCCCTGGTGACCCTCGAACATCTCACAGATACCCGCCTTACTGAGGAGGGACAACCACCAAGATACATTAGTGTTCTCCTTCAGAACAGAGAATATATGCTTTACAAAATACAGAAATTGAATGATTAATGCTGTGTGCACTGTATGTTTTTCTAATGCTTTGTTTCCAAATGTAAGGTACTGTTTGCTTGTTCTCTTATATGTTTTTATGTGGGGACTGCATCTATGTAATGTCCATTAATATGCATTGTCCCGTCTAAATATACGAATACATGTTATTAAAATGTGTATAATGGATATTGTTCCTGTCGGGATGAAACCATCTAACTTTTTTTGCATAAATCAGAGCTATTGAACACCCTTTACATCTGTGTATTGTTTCAAAAATATTGAACCAATGAAAAGTAGTGAAAAGCACTTCGAACAAAACCTTTTAACTCCATTGGACTGTGTCTGTGTGTGTGTGTGTGTGTGTGTGTGTGTGTGTGTGTGTGTGTGTGTGTGTGTGCGTGCGTGCGTGCGTGCGTGCGTGCGTGCGTGCGTGCGTGCGTGCGTGCGTGCGTGCGTGCGTGCGTGCGTGCGCCTACCTGCCATGTCTGGAGGCTGTGTACACGGTACCCTCCTCGCTCCCCACTACATAATTGTTCACGTCTCCAGTGGGGAAGGCCATGCCTGTCACTGCTACCGGTTTGGATTTGTTGTACACCAATTCCATGCTCTCCTACACGCACGCACGCACGCACGCACACACACACACACACACACACACACACACACACACACACACACACACACACACACACACACACACACATACATACACATACACAAAAACATATACACAGGCATGAATGCATGCATGTGCAGACAAACAGAAATATTGAAACAACGAGCTGCACACAAAGGCTTCACAGATTAATTCAATTGGCACTAATGAGGGCCATGGCCTAAGAGTGTGCACTTGTTCCCAGTTTCGAATTCCCCGGAGCGACAAGAACAAATCTAGGTTGGGAAGTGTCGGTCCGTTCGGTGGCCGACGCTGCAACTGGCGACACAAGCGCTGCCGGTTAAAAATCACAAATAGCGTGTCGGACAGATGCCTCCGAGAAACACTGCCGCGGGTGTTGTCGGCAATTGGCGGCAAGTCCATCAAGTCCATCAAGTCCCTCATGGCCATTCAGCCACAGGGTGGCGCAGAGCCATGAATGAGCAGTCGAATGAATGCATTGCAAACGTACATTTCCCCGCACTAAGTAATTTTAGTTAATTTAGAAGCGAACCCGTTTCCCACAAGCCTACTATAGCCTACTACAGGTAGAGTTTGAAAGAGCGACGAGTGGTGGCCTTAATACCTGTACACCAAGTGTAAAATGACTTATACTGGATCTCTTGTCCACTAGTCCCTTCCTAACATTTTAATGTAGTTTTTATTTGTTGACGAAATTGTCAATATACAGTATTTAGTGTTAGTTTTAGTTGTCATAGCTTAGCTTCCATTTAGTTTTCGTCAGTGAAAAACATTTTTTGTCATAGTAGCCTATTAGTCGAGGAAATCAACAGTGTTGTGTACCTGTGGCTGGGAGAGCATGTCCAGACTCCAGGAGCACATCCGGCCATCTGTGGACACCGTGATCAGATTGTTGGCGTTCTGGGTTCCTACGACATTCACACAGTACACCGGGTGCTACACGCACGCACACACGCACGCACACACCAACACACGCACCCCATGGTTACATCCATCCTTGTATACCATTTGACTTGTGTCATAATGTTATCTGACAACATGACAAAAGAAATTCAACCAACAGTTACGCCAAGCTTAAATAGTGTAATTTTCTTGAGCCCAACTGACGCCAGATTTATTTTCGTCATCATAATTATTACGGTAAGAAAACGGGTTGTCCGGAACTGTCCTTTAAGTCAGTGGTTCCCAAACGTTTTCATGTCAAGGACCCCCAAATTGACACTAATTAGCCCACGGACCCCCATTTGAAAATATATGCCAGGGGTCCCCATAAGAGAAGATTCTTACGGATCTAGCAGAGATTCTCAACCCGTTTAATTTCAAGGACCCCCAGTTTGACATACATTAGTCTACGGACCCCCATTTAATGGCATTTCTATCTCTAGGACCACCAATTTATATTGTAAAATCAATGTTAATTTAACTCTGAGAGTGTAGAAATGTGTACACTCTCAGAGTTACAGACCCATAAGGGTCAATTTTGGGTCCAAACTATCATTTAGCTGGGAACTCCCTCAAGGACCCCTGGGGGTCCCCGGACCCCACTTTGGGAACCAGTGCTTTAAGTAAATGTACTTAGTTACTTTCCACCCCTGTCACTTGAGAGATGCCGGCGTGGCCTGCCGCTGCATGCTGGACCCTTCAAACGGGCCTACTACTATACGGGACATGGGGCCGCTGCATGCTGGACCCTTCAAACGGGCCTACTACTATACGGGACATGGGGCTGCTGTGCAAATCCACAGGAGTGTGTGTGAACCCATTATGTCATTACTGGGCTGTAATTGATGTGTGTGTTAACCGGGGGGACCGGGACCCCCACAAAGGCTCCATTCAGCTCGCTACGGCTGCGAGCGAGCAGGCTGGCCGAACCGTCTTGATTGGCTGACTGACTGCAGCATGCATCACGGGCCAGAGAGGAGAGACTAGAGAAAACCTCTCATTACTGGAGGCCACTTTAAACCTACAGCATGGATGGCATGCAGTGTGTGTGTGTGTGTGTGTGTGTGTGTGTGTGTGTGTGTGTGTGTGTGTGTGTGTGTGTGTGTAAAAGAGGGAGTGTGTGACCGGAATGTGTGTGTACATATACGTACAGTATACAGTATGTGGACAGAGTGCATACGTGTTCACTCGAAGAGCTAGGTTGATACCTCCCACCACCACTACACACACGCACGCACACACGCACGCACGCACGCACGCACGCACGCACGCACACTCCTCAAGTTCTAAAGATTTTTCGCTTTATTGGCTAGTAATTTGTTGAGGGTCAGCGAGTTCACTGGAGCAATTGAACTCACAGTTGAGTCGCCCCCTGAAGTTATGTCTAGAATTTGACTTGCTCCGGTCAAGTTGTGCGTGCATGTGCATGTGTAATGTGTAGTGTAGTTTCTGCATGTGCGTGCGAGTGCGCGTGTGTGTTGTATATGAGAACCATCAGGCTTTTGGTCTTCCAGTTTCATGGATATGTATGTATATATATATATATGGTACATGACCCTGTTTGCATGCAGGCTCCCATGCAATTATCACATCAATGCTAAATTGCTATCTTACAGTGAATGTTAAACATATGCCTTATATAAGGGGCAACAAACAAATACACAAATGACATTTAAATGACATGTATTGTATGGGTGCTGTATGTGCATGAACTTGGACTTAACCATGCTATAGGACAAAAGGGAACAGAGTGTATGAAAAAGTGACAATTATGTACTTTTCTCGTCGTTCCCTTTCAGTTTATTCAATATTTCTGTTAAGTTTCTGTCTCGTTGTGTTTCTTTGTTCTCATTTAGGCTTAATTGATTCCTGCAACAAAGGGAGAAGCACCACCGAATCACTAATCAAATCACAAAACAGGACGATCTGTCCCGAGTAAATCTATTCACAGCATGCACTACTTCAGTGGTTTTCAACCCTTTATTTATTCGGGATTTGAACCACGGACCAACAAATTAACTGCTCCTGGCGGAACGTTCCGTCAGAAGGAATCCAACTAGCAACTGCTTCTGGCGTAATGTTCCATCTGATAAGCTTTATTATTGATATCAAACCGGATCGCTGATTTATTTTTTTTAATTATTTTTTTGGCTTGGCCTTTCCTTCTTTAGCGATCCTAGAACGGATTGCGCAACCGCGCTGCTGTCCACCTCCCATTATACAGGCTGACTAAAAAGCTGAATAACTCGAAATCTACGGAGCTCTCCATGGTTTGGATAAAATGCGCGATATTCGGAGGTCTTTGCTGATTATCCGGTGGTCTAGATGGAAACATTGGCGCTTTCTAGAGCAAGGATGGCTTCATTTTAGCTCGCTAGCATTGACGCTATTTATTTAGCATTAAAGATGGACGCCCAAACAGGATGTCAGTCCAGCGTGGGCTACATTGAAAACGGCTCGGCAGGCTGCGGTTGGCTCTGCGTCCAGCAGGAGGCAGCATATGGGTTAATGACATTTAGCCTTTCAGACTCTATTTTGTTGTTCACATTTCCATACTGTATTGATGTTGGTACCATTAGGAGATACACCCCCATAAACAGGCAAACGTTGATCAAAATAACAATTCTTCTACATTCTCTAATTGTGTACACTTATTGTAAATTAAGTACTACAGATGTTTAACAATAATTTAACTCTTGAGAGCGTAAAATGAAACCAAATGGACCAAATGGACCCGTAAGATATATAAGGGTCCATTTGGTTAACAACTCTCCATCATTTAGCTGGGGGACCACCTGGAACCTGGGACCACTGGTGGCGGACTGACCTCATGCTTCCTTCTATGCATGAGGAGTCCAAGCTGCTTCTTTTCACCTGACAGGGGGGAGTTTTCCCGGCCGGATGTAGCACGTGGAAGGAACGTGGAAGGAATCTGTTTAATAAAAAGCTGGAGAGACTCCAGTTACTGAACAAACACTCTATAGCAACTTACACTATAGGCCTATCTTTAAATAAACTCTTTAAGCGCTTGCGTCGACACTTTTGTTTTATAGGGTGTTCTATTGTTAGTTGCTTAGTGAGGTGTTGCAGAGCTGCAGGGAGGTGTTGCAGAGCTGCAGGGTATAGTTGTTGTTATTATAACTTTCAGTCTTACGGTGTGCGCGGCCGCAGACAGCGGGGTCCTCTGCACGGGGGTCCGGCGGTGGCTGCGGTTGTCCCACAGGACGATCTGTCCCGAGTACGTCCCCCCCACCACCAGGTTGGGATGGAAGCGGGCGAAGCCCACCGACACCACAGGAGACTGAGGAACAGAGAGAGAGAAAGAGAGAGAGAGACACAGAGAGAGAGAGAGAGAGAGAGAGAGAGACAGAATGGAGAGGGAGGGACAGAGAAACAGAAGTCACCCCATGGGCTCCTCTTAACACTCGTACCCTCCGTCTATGGGACGTCATCTGCCAGCTCATATATTCTGCCAGCCAACATATTCGTAAGCAGTTTGTATTCTCATTCTATAATAATATTTGTTCATTCTATTTGCGAGTTATCTGACTGAACTGAGTTAAATTAATACATAATACGGATTGAGGTAAAGACTGAGAACTGAAAGGTATAGGCTGTGTCTCATTGAGAAGACGTACTGCAGTACAGGGGCTTTCAACCTTTTTCATATCAAGGCCCATTATTTATTCGGAGTTTGAGCCACGGACCACCATTTGATGACATTTAGCCTCTCAGACTCTATATTTTGTTGTTCTTGGATAAGATTTTGTCCACATTTCCATACTGTATTGATGTTGGTACCATTAGGAGAGATAACAGGCAAACGTAGGGCAAAATAACAATTCTTCTACATTCTCAAATTGTGTATAGAATTTTTGTAAATTAAGTAATGCAGATGTTTAACAATAATGTAACTCTCGAGAGCGTAAAATGAAACCAAATGGACACGTGAGGGTCCATTTGGTTTAATTTTACGCTCTCAAGAGTTAAAGATCTATAAGGGTCCATTTGGTTACCAACTCTTCAGTCTCCATCATTTAGCTGGGGACCACCTGGAACCTCCTCAAAGACCACTGGTGGTCCCCGGACCACTGGTTGAAAACCACTGACGTAGTGGAACGGCAGGCATGGAGCGGGAGGAAGACCACATTCACCCAAATAAAAAGCAACAGAGAGAATATACACCAGACTGGTGGAAAGCCCTCATCTGTGCCTCATATTTTTGCATGAGTGTGTCTGATGCAGATTGCGAAACAGATATACGAGGAGTGAATTGTCAATGCTAGACGGAGCATGAGGGAGAGAGAGAGGGAGAGAGAGAGAGAGAGAGAGAGAGAGAGAGAGAGAGAGAGAGAGGGAGAGGGAGAGGGAGAGAGAGAGAGAGAGAGAGAGAGAGAGAGAGAGAGAGAGAGAGAGAGAGAGAGAGAGTGAGAGAGAGAGGAGAGAGAGAGAGAGAGAGATGAGAGGAGGAGAGAGAGAGAGAGAGAGAGAGAGAGAGAGAGAGAGGGAGAGAGAGGGAGAGAGAGAGAGAGAGGGAGAGAGAGAGAGAGAGAGAGAGAGGGAGAGGGAGGGAGAGAGAGGGAGAGAGAGAGAGAGAGGGGAGATGAGAGAGAGAGCGAGAGAGACAAGGTGCGGTTCCATTAGCCTTTGCGCAAAAAGGAAGCGTATCGTTCATTAAGTCGAAAAAGAAAAGCGAATCTGTCGGTGTTTTCCATTAAACTGATAAAATGCGCATATGACATAAATTCATTAAATATGCAGTAGTTGGCACTGTTTTGCCAGTAAAGTGAGGCTCATGTAAAGTAGGCTATAGTCCTAATCCATGTTCACACCATTGATTTAGGGATTTGATGGGCTGTCTTTACAGTCAAAGAACGATTTGTTGTGTAATGCTTGTCTTAATATATTCGGGGCACATGTAGCTATATGTCGCGGGACTCGATTGGAGCATACTGGTCGTTTATACTGTAAATGGATTGCAGCTGCAAACAGTTGTGAATAACTTGTTTCATCGGCTATATAGCATATAGCCTACACGTTTAGGTTGCTTATCTTATGCAATGAATATAAATATATAAGAATAGATGAAGCGTATGCATGGATCGAAATCGAATAGCCTGCAGGGGACCCGGCAGCTATATATAAAAGTTTAGTCTACTACGCTACTCGTAGTCCACGTGTGTGTGTGTGTGTGTGTGTGTGTGTGTCTTGCATCCATACAGTAGCGATCCAGATATCAAAATGATCGGATCGCCCCGATCAACTCGGGAGGATTCAGACTTCATAAGGGATCTTTGAACACACTACACAATTATTAATCGGACGGGTCGGGGTAGTATTAAATTGGGGACCATATCCTCTCCCTCTCTCTATCCACCATCCATGCAGTGTGCACCGTTCACTTCCACTGCCTCCCCATCGTTTTTTATTTTATTTCCCAACTGTTCAAAAGCGATATAATGCGAGTTCAATGCTTTCTAATTAAAAACCTTTTCCGCAAGTGTTTCCATACACTATTTGCGCATTTCCCTTTTTTCGAAAAAGCCTAAATCCGCAACCTCCAAGCGAAAAAGTGTTTTTGCGAAAAAATGGAGACTTATTCGCATATTGATGTGTTTCCATCCAGGAGATTTTGCGCAAGAGCCCTTAATGCGCATAAAAACGGCTTAATGGAACGCACCTAGAGAGAGAGAGAGAGAGAGAGGGAGAGAGAGAGAGAGAGGGAGAGAGAGAGAGAGAGAGAGAGAGGGAGAGGGAGGGAGAGAGATGGTCAGTGATCAAGGCATCGCGATGGGTGGCAGAGAGGTGGAAGAGATAGATGGGAGGAGAGATGATGAGTTTTGGGCTATGATGAGGGGTCCGCCTAGTATATAGTGGGGTGGGGGCGTGGTGGGTGGGGGGTGGCTGACAAAGAGGGGAATTGTAGTTCTTTCTCCACCGCCACAGCCGGTTCACATTACACAGCATCAAAACCCGCAGCAGCCACTGGAGCGCTCAGTGTAGCCCCCCGTCATGACAAGTGCACCCTTGAACCTGCCCCACCCCACAGCACCCCACCCCACCCCACCCCACCCCACCAGCTATACCCCAACCCCTGTGTTTATTGAGTTTTTGGTTCCACTTGGGTGCTCGTGTCCCGTAGGACGGTGCAGCGGTGCGCACGGTGGCTATAGCCTCCTGTGGTGGAGAAATTACTCGCATTTTTTTACGCTAAGTAAAAGTATCAATACTGCGATGTGCTGTAGAAGTATACTGTACTATACTATAGAACTATACTCTGTTACAGCAGTCCGGAATTCAAAATGTAACTACTTGAGTGAAAGTACAAAAGTATTGGCATCAAAATGTACTTAAAGTACTCATTGTGCAGAATGTCCCATTTCGAGTTTTCAAATGTATAAAAATCTTTAGAAAATAGCCCATCCATCCATCCATCCATCCCTCCATCCTTCATTTCATATTTATTTATTTAATTTCAGTTATGGTTTTACATGATTATATTTTTTACTTTGTACTTTTTCTTTTTTTACATATTCCATAACAGAAAAGAAAAGGAGCAGATTTTATTAATATCTGCCCCTATCTATCATTTTAAAAAAAACATCTAATTGATGATTAATCACCATGATTACATCAAATAAAAAAGAGAGAAAACAAACAAAGACAAAAAGAACATAGAGCTCAACAAGTAAACAAACAAAACAAAGCTGAGAGAACGAAAGAAAATTTAAATCTAACCTTCTAATTCATAATTTATAATTTTTTCCTTTTTAAACAATTTCTTACTAAACACTGTTGTACAACTCTTCAACTCCTGGTTTTGTGAATTCCATAACTTTATACCTGTAACAGAAGTGCACATTTGTTTTAGTGTTGTCCGAGCGAACAGATGTTTAAAATCATGTCTTCTTCTTCTATATGGTCCTCATCCTCTGAGCTAAACACAAATAACTTCTGTAACTGTATTGGTAATGATCTGTTTTTCGCTTCATGCTATAAGTGCAAACAGCTATATATTATAGGCCTACTCATAATGTACAGTATCTGCCAAGGGATGTGCCGATGAGACATTTTGGCCGATATCGATATCCGATATAATTAATTGCTGTTATGGCTGATAACCGATATTACCGATGTCGATATGATCTCATTCTGTATTAAAACAATATAATAATTTTGTCCATTCTGAAAAATACATGTAACAGGGTGTCTGCAATGCAGGCTTAGGCAAGTCAGATTTAACTTTAATACCTTTATATTTAATATTGTGAGCTTCAGAAAACTGGAGGATTTAGAAGACTTTTTTTAAAGTTTGAGGTCAGGCCTAAATGGGTTAATCGAACCGATGCCGATTAATCTAAAAACAACTAGAATCGACCGATACCGATTAATCTCCCATCACTAAGTATCTGGTGACCCAACCACCACCGGAGGCACATGCAGTAAGTAGGGGATGAATGATGAGGGTCAGCAGTAGCACCTGCCCTTGTTTAAATTCACAGGAAGACAGTACTTCATCTGAGGCAATCTGTACAGTACAGTATGTCTTTACGAATACTATGTTTGTTTTCTTTTCTCGCTCTCCCTCTTGCTCTCCTCTTCTCTGACTCCACACCATGTGCTCAACAGCCAGGGGGGAGGGGGGGGGGGGGAGTGGAAAACAAACCAGAGTGAAGAAAAAGATCACGTGCTTTGCTCTCTCTCTCTCTCTCCGTTTCTTCTGTGGCAGGCACGTGCACACATAGACATTAAAGGGGGCTTCAGCCCCTGCCCTTCTGCCCGTCTCTTCAGACCATGAATGCAGCGTTTACTATGGTGAAAGAAATGCAAATGCCCTCCTCTCCTTTCCATGATGCCATACCCGAGAATTGCTTTTTTTTCGGAACTCTCCTGATCTTGAACGCAACATTTTGCGTTGAAAGAATTTGTTTAGAAATCCATGTCATCGCCGCATCTCCAGTAGCCAACGAGTGCGGGGGTCACGCCCAGGAAAATATCAGATCTACAAGCTCTCAATGCGTCGAGCTTGTAGATACTACTACTACTTTCTTCCAAAAGTGCCCTCTTATGGAATTTCAGCACCTGACTGCAAAAACAGCAGATCTACAAGCTCACAGTTGACCCGTTGAGAGCTTGTAGATCCGATATTTTAGTCCAAAAAGTGCCCTTTTTACGGAATTTCAGCCCCGGCCTCCTCTGTAACTCTCTGCACCCAGCCTCGGCCAGAGCCTTAGATATAGACAGAGTTACGCAAAATGCGTTCACTTCATGGGGCTTCAGTCCAATGGCGGCTCTCCTACATAGACTTCTATTGAGCGTGGGGACAACCAACTGGGACAAGTCCTGGACCGGAAGTAGGCAGAAATGCATTGGACTCTTTAAGTCTTTAAGTCATGAGCTTTAATGGTCTTAAATCCCTTTATTTTAGATTGTTTTGTAGTAATAGTACAACATAAACATTAGACAGAGACTTTAGTTGTTATACTGTAAAATACTTAAAAACAGTTGGCATGTTGCACACATGCTTAAAATAGCTCTTATTTGCGCCGCCCTCGTTGGAAACAATGTATTTCCAACTCCATCTTGTCTCAGTTCAGGCTGCATGAACAGCGCTCGAGTGCTCGGTTTCTGCCCCCTCTATATCGTAACTCTTCTATTACATGGCTCTGGCCCCGGCCTCCTCTGTAACACTCTCTGCACGTCCCTGTTCGGTGCAGGAGTCATGGCTTCCAGAGCAGCGGCGTGGAGAGGAGAGAGAGGAGTCGCCGCCTCAGAAGCGAGGACTCAAAATAAACCCGACTTCAGTATAAAGAAAACAAAGGTCCCTCGTCCGCCGTCGTCTGTCAGAGAGGAACTCTCTGGGTTTATTTAGACGGCTGGAAACAGACGGATCTGGGTTCGACTTTGAAACACATTAGCACACGCTGTTTGATGGTCCAAAACCACGAATATGTGGATTTCATGTGTGGCTTTTCACGGCAAGCCATAAGGCCCAAAGTATAGCTGGAATTCAGTGTGGAATAAACGTGGGTTTAAAAGCCAGATTGTCAAGATTGTGGTACTTTGGATTTGCAATCATTTAAGGAATCGACATTAGCCCCTCTATACCAGGGTGTTTTTGCCCCAAGTACGCCTTTCATACCTAGACAATATTTTCTGCATGTTGAAGTTAGCCATTAGTAATTCACTTCCCCCCCACTCGAAGATGCATACTGTAAGTGCTGGTACTTTGTGCTAAAACTCTCTCTCTCTCTCTCTCTCTCTCTCTCTCTATATATATATATATATATATATATATATCTTGTTCACGAGTGAGGGGAGGACGGAGAAGGAGATCAGCCGGAGAATCGGAGCGGCAGTCGCTGTACCGCACTGTTGTGACGAAAAGAGAGCTGAGCCAGCAGGCAAAGCTCTCTGTCTACCAAGCAATATTCGTTCCTACTCTCACCTATGGTCATGACCGAAAAAATAAGGTCGCGATTTTCTCCGACGGGTGGCTGGCATCTCCCTTAGAGTTAGGGTGAGAAGTTCAGTCACACGAGATACTCGGAGTAGAGACGCTGCTCCTTCGCCTGGAAAGGAGCCAGCTGAGGTGGTTCTGGCATCTGGTTAGGATGCCTCTCGGGCGTCTCCCTAGGGATGTCCTCGAGGCACGTCCCACTGGGAGGAGACCCCGGTGCAGCCCAAGGTACAGATGGAGGGATTACATCGACTCACTGGCCTTGGAACGCCTCGGGATCCCCCAGGAGGAAGTTACTAATGTTGCTCTGGAGAGGGAAGTCTGCATGGAGCTCTCTGTTGGAGCTGTTGCCCCCGCGACCCGACTACGGATAAGCGGTTGAGGATGGATGGTTTCAACCAAGTTTTCAGTATGCTAAGCCTGACCACACCTGAACAATGTACGGTCAGTACTTTATACTGAAACATGTCACACACAGCATGCCCCTGTCCCCACTGTTCTAGTCTCACTTTGAATGCAGAGCACTTTATCTGCCAACTTAAATACAGTAGGCCAGCGATAGCCACCTGACCTCAGCGTAAAAAGAAAAAAGCACTTGTATCCTATAAATTCCACACAAAGTGGCCTCAGTCAGACATCAGTTAAGGCTGTGTGCACTTTGATGTGCAGGTGGATGATTTTTATGTAATTCGATACGCTGTTCAGGGTGACATTTTTCGTCTAGTGCAGCATTTCTCCACGGATGACTTCGGATGATTTCCCCCGTAGCCATTAATTCATCACATGCACCTCATGCTGAGCGAAGACTTGGAAATTAATCTCACTTTCTAGCTGCTATATTTGGTCATTGTCACCTGTCATATTGTAATTATATGAGTGGCGCGCACGGACTGCGATGAGGGGAAATGTGAAAATTGCATGGCATGTCAGAGACATCTTCCGACCATGTCTATTGCGTGAATGTTGAAAGGCACAAATGTTGTAGTATTTTGTAACGAGTTGGTTAAGTAGACTAATGCAAGTCAAACTGGGGGTCCTTGAAATTAAACTGGTTGAGAATCACTGCTAGAGCTGTAAATAAAATCTTCTCCCCTGGGGGTCCCTGGCATATCTTTTCAAATGGGGGTCCGTGGGCTAATTCGTGTCAACTGCTTTAGGGCGAGGTCACGCTTCTCGCCCTCAGGCGTCTTACTGGTTATAGTTATGTATGAATGAACTAAGTACAAATACATTGGACATAAAAATACAATAACCTTTTGATACTACTCTCTTTTAATTACTACTATTAAGCTACTAATATAGACTGAAGTAATTCAAGCGTGTAAAGTGAACGTTTTGTAACAGCTGAAATCAATAATATACAGTATCAGTATTCCAGTCGCCCATGTATGCATTACAGTACTGGTTCCCAAACACTTTTCATCCCATGATTTTATAACCCATTTCTTTTTCACCCTTAATGTAATCCTGGGCGCTACACTTCCTCTGCCAACCTGGGGGGGCAGCGGACTGACCTCATGCTTCCTTCTATACATGAGGATTCCAAGCTGCTTCTTTTCACCTGACAGGGGGGAGTTTCCTCGGCCGGACGTAGCGTGTGGAAGGAACACGTTATTCCAACCAGTTCCTTTCCCCTCCATCAGGCGCCCCGGCTGGCCAGGGGGAGGCAGTATAGAGACCAGGATTACTGCATTTTTTTTGTGAGGGTACCTACCTACCCTAGGGGAGAACATGCAAACTCCACACAGAAGGGCCCTTTCGCCAACCCCGCCTCGGGGTTGGCGAAAGGGCCCTTCTGTGTGGAGTTTGCATGTTCTGTGTGGAGAATATGTATAGTTTCCCTACATATTCTCCCTTCCTGCCTCATGATTTTATCTGTCTCCATAAGAGGCTCATCTGTACCACTGGGGGAGATTGTATAACCTCTCCAAGGCCTCTCCATAAAAATAAAAATAAACAGTTTATGTTTGTTCTGATTTGAGTTTGATGTTAAATTGGAACAATGTGGCATAGAGCGGCATCCCTCTATTATCTATCTATCAGGTACACTATGATTAATATTTGTAGTATCTTCAAATACAGAAATCTCCATGTGTTCCTTCCAATAAAGTCAAGGACATCAACCTGCACTGAATATTTGCAGACACAGATGCAGCCTATACAATAAAAGCCCAGAAACTCCAGCACATGTAAACACACGCATGCACACACACACGCACACGCACACACACACACACACACGCACACGCACACATACACATACACATACACATACACACACAAACAAACAAAATACATGTGTTTTCCCTCTCGTTCTCTTCCATTCTTGAGCTACTTATCACTGAAAATAAAATGTACATGTCCCACATGAGTAAAGACAGGCACAAGCCAGAATCGGAAAAAAAGAGCCCACGTACTTCTATTCTCTCCATATGTTTAGCTTAACTGCTAAGCCTCTATCAGTGTCCTCATCTTTAAGATGAAAACTCCTTTGACTAAATGCAGAAATACATTCTCTAAAAAAAAGAAAAGAAAAGAAAAGTACTTTAGAAGCATCATTACGCGATACTGTCAGGCTCACTGAAAGAGCTACCGAAAATGTGCCCGCGCCCTCAGCCTGTGTGACAGAGCAGCGCTTTGAGGAGCCTGCCAACGGCCTCTTGGACTTGGCATATAAGCCGCTCCGCCAAAATGCCTCTAATCATATGTCACATCGACACATATGGCTTTGAGTTATACGCTGTTTGAGTGTACTGCATGTCATTAAGCCATTTTGGGCGGGAACCCCTTTTGGTGTTTTAAGCGTTATGTTGTACTTTAGCTATTGAAAAATAGCTCATAGCGCGGCACCGAGTGCCGCGCTACGAGCTTGTAGGTCTGGTATTTTTGAAAAATCGTGAAAATGTGGCCCAAATGTTTGAATATATTCTTTCACAGCGAACGTTTTTAACTAAAATCTTTGCTTCTGAGGGGTTCCCGAAACAACATATTTTCAGATGGGGGTCGGTGGCCAATTACATATATTTTTGGGAGTCCTTGACATGAAATTGTTTGAGAACGACTTTTCAGAAAACTGTCAGGATTTAGAAGACTTTTGTAGAATCGAACTTAGGTCTAAATGGTTTAAGCCACTGAAATAAGATCAATTTGTCCCGTGAGGGAGTTTATGACTTAATCCATTGAGACCTGGAACGCATCCATGTCACGTTAGCGTTTAACCACATTAACCATTAACCCATTTTGGGGCGGGAACCCCTTTTGGTGTTTTAAACATTGTTATAATTTAGCTATTGAAAAATAGCAGATCTACAAGCTCATAGCGCGCCACCGAGTGGCGCGCTATGAACTTGTAGGTCTGCTATTTTTGAAAAATCGTTAAAATGTGCCTCAAATCTTTCCGAAAATTGTCATGATTTAGAAAACTTTTTTTTTTTAATTTCGACGTCAGGCCTGAATGACTTAAGCCCTGAGGGGAATTGGTTGACATTACGGAGCTGGCTCCCCAGTGGGGACGTCATGTTGGATGAAATTAATGATTATGGTTTGTCTTGATCATTTCATTTCATATGTGTTGAATTGAGTGTGTATGCCAACACAAGCTGAGCAACACAAGCTAAGTATAACTAAATGCATTTGAAATTGAACACAAATGTTACTTTTCAGGATCTATACAAGCTCAAAATGCGTCGCACTGCGATGCACTTTGAGCTTGTACAGTAGGTCGGCTATTTTTGCTACTTTTGTGTGACATAGAATGACAAAGTTGAGCATTCATTTACAAAAAATAGTTAAAATACAGAGATAAGAGCCCGACAGTATATATGCAATGGAGCCCTCTGGAAGGAGTGTGGAAATATAGTGGCCCTCTCCATCATCAAAGTTGCCCACCAAGGAAATATTTGGTGAAATTGTCCTTCTCTCAATGCTCTCCAGTGTACTTCTGATGAATTGAAAATGGTGGACCCTGTTGTATCAAGTGTAATGCTTAATCATGGTGTCGTCCACAGTAACAGTTTTTGTATTGACTCGTGCTTTGGTTAGAAATGTACCCATTCTGCATACTGTGAAATAAAAATGTCAATCATTTGAAATGATTTCAATCAATCAATTCAAACTTTAAATAGTCTTTAGTTTTACTTTAGATTTCTGGCCTTCAAGTGCCAGATTGGTCTGAACCTCAAACACCTAAAAAAAACCCAAAAAAGGAACCTTTGAACTTGCCAACATACTATCATTTTGAGTTCCAAACATGACACATCTGCATGCGTCTGGTTCTCATCTTGTGAGCAGCATGGGTCGGCAGGACACCTGCTTGGCTGTCAGAGAGGATGTAGAGAGTGACAGCTGTGCATGATGGGGGAACATTAACACAGCTAGAAGGACTCACTGTTCTACAACGGGCTTCTGAAACCAAATGTCATATACAGTATAGGTCGTACAGTATAGAAAAAAAACGAGAAAAAAAATGGTGGGTTTCATTTCGGCAAGGATGTGTGTGTGTGTGTGTGTGTGTGTGTGTGTGTGTGTGTGTGTGTGTGTGTGTGTGTGTGTGTGTGTGTGTGTGTGTGAAAGAGAGAGGGGGGGTGTACAGTGTATAAATATGTGGTGGCTATACTATATTTTGTTAATTTGTATGTTGGATGTTTGGAACACCTCATTGCATGTATGTATGATCAATTGATAGAGGAAAAAGAGCGGGAGAGAGAGAGAGAGAGAGAGAGAGAGAGAGAGAGAGATAAAGAGACACATGCAGACAGCATCATCACCTGTACCATGGTATCCTTCAGAAGCTCAAAAGGCTAAGTGCCTGTGGCAGCAGCTATTATACTAATGGGAAGAGTTGTGTGCATGGAGGGATAACGCACACACATGAAGAGTTGTGTGCATGGAGAGATAACGCACACACATGAAGAGTTGTGTGCATGGAGGGATAACGCACACACATGAAGAGTTGTGTGCAGGGCTGGACTGGCCACAGGTCATACCGGGCATATTCCCGGTGGGCCGCGACCGTAGGGGGCCGCCCTGATAATACAAATAAAAAATGACAGGCAGGCCCATAGGAGGCAGGCCACCAGGAAAGGTCCGGGCGTACTGCCATTCTGCCAGTGCCATCATGATAATTTCACTGTACCTGTATCAGTGAGTGACAAATAAAGTTGTAGTAGTTGTCTGTTGGTTTGTATCATTTATGTTGTTCTGTAAAAGTGGTGGTATTAGGGTTTGTTTGTTTGTGTGTGCCTCGACGGAGCGGGCGGTAGAGTTTCTGCTATCTGCGCGCTGGTTGTGGTGGGCCGGTCTGGGCCAAATTCACGCGAAAATGACCGGGCCGAATTTTTGTCCCAGTCCAGCCCTGGTTGTGTGCATGGAGGGATAACGCACACACACACATGCTATAGGCAGTGGTGAAAGATGGCCCCCAGTAAGGGATTAGAGAGAGACGAGAAAAAGAACAATGCAGAGCTGAGAGAGAGAGAGAAGCTCTCCTGTCTCGGTTGCCTTCTTCTCCCTCCCCTAGCTGGGTTAGTCCTCCTAAAGGACCTTCTTCTCCCTCCCCTAGCTGGGTTAGTCCTCCTAAAGGACCTTCTTCTCCCTCCCCTAGCTGGGTTAGTCCTCCTAAAGGACCTTCTTCTCCCTCCCCTAGCTGGGTTAGTCCTCCTAAAGGACCTTCTTCTCCCTCCCCTAGCTGGGTTAGTCCTCCTAAAGGACCTTCTTCTCCCTCCCCTAGCTGGGTTAGTCCTCCTAAAGGACCTTCTTCTCCCTCCCCTAGCTGGGTTAGTCCTCCTAAAGGACCTTCTTCTCCCTCCCCTAGCTGGGTTAGTCCTCCTAAAGGACCTTCTTCTCCCTCCCCTAGCTGGGTTAGTCCTCCTAAAGGACCTTCTTCTCCCTCCCCTAGCTGGGTTAGTCCTCCTAAAGGACCTTCTTCTCCCTCCCCTAGCTGGGTTAGTCCTCCTAAAGGACCTTCTTCTCCCTCCCCTAGCTGGGTTAGTCCTTCTCCCTCCCCTAGCTGGGTTAGTCCTTCTCCCTCCCCTAGCTGGGTTAGTCCTTCTCCCTCCCCTAGCTGGGTTAGTCCTCCTAAAGTTGGGTTTTGGAGAAGAGGCATTGTTGATTTTGACAGCAAATTGTCGATTTTGAATAAAATTATATTTAGTATTTAGTCACATTTTACTAGTCATCTGAAATGTTTTAGTTTAGTCTAGTTTTAGTCGACTAAATATCATACGATTTTAGTCGATTAAATGTGTACAGTTGATTTTGTCAACAAAAATGTAATTTGGCGGGACTTGATGCCGTCACAACGGCTGATTTTACACTTGCTGAAAATAGCCGATCTACAAGCTCACAACTTGTAGATCTCTTGTCCACTAGTACCTTCCTAACATTTTAGTCTAGTTTTCATTTGTCGACAAAACTGTCTCATAGTTTTAGTCGTTAGCTTTAGCTTTAATAGTTTTCATTTATTTTGTCAGTGGAAAAAGGGTAGTCGACAAACTTTTTTCGTCTTAGTATTAGTCGACGAAATCGACACTGGGGAAGAGGAGGGAGAGGGTGGAGAGGTGGTGGTGTGACAGGGGAAGAGGAGGGAGAGGGTGGAGAGGTGGTGGTGTGACTGGGGAAGAGGAGGGAGAGGGTGGAGAGGTGGTGGTGTGACTGGGGAAGAGGAGGGAGAGGGTGGAGAGGTGGTGGTGTGACTGGGGAAGAGGAGGGAGAGGGTGGAGAGGTGGTGGTGTGACTGGGGAAGAGGAGGGAGAGGGTGGAGAGGTGGTGGTGTGACTGGGGAAGAGGAGGGAGAGGGTGGAGAGGTGGTGGTGTGACTGGGGAAGAGGAGGGAGAGGGTGGAGAGGTGGTGGTGTGACTGGGGAAGAGGAGGGAGAGGGTGGAGAGGTGGTGGTGTGACAGGGGAAGAGGAGGGAGAGGGTGGAGAGGTGGTGGTGTGACAGGGGAAGAGGAGGGAGAGGGTGGAGAGGTGGTGGTGTGACTGGGGAAGAGGAGGGAGAGGGTGGAGAGGTGGTGGTGTGACTGGGGAAGAGGAGGGAGAGGGTGGAGAGGTGGTGGTGTGACTGGGGAAGAGGAGGGAGAGGGTGGAGAGGTGGTGGTGTGACTGGGGAAGAGGAGGGAGAGGGTGGAGAGGTGGTGGTGTGACTGGGGAAGAGGAGGGAGAGGGTGGAGAGGTGGTGGTGTGACAGGGCTGGGGAAGAGGAGGGAGAGGGTGGAGAGGTGGTGGTGTGACTGGGGAAGAGGAGGGAGAGGGTGGAGAGGTGGTGGTGTGACTGGGGAAGAGGAGGGAGAGGGTGGAGAGGTGGTGGTGTGACTGGGGAAGAGGAGGGAGAGGGTGGAGAGGTGGTGGTGTGACTGGGGAAGAGGAGGGAGAGGGTGGAGAGGTGGTGGTGTGACAGGGCTGGGGAAGAGGAGGGAGAGGGTGGAGAGGTGGTGGTGTGACTGGGGAAGAGGAGGGAGAGGGTGGAGAGGTGGTGGTGTGACTGGGGAAGAGGAGGGAGAGGGTGGAGAGGTGGTGGTGTGACTGGGGAAGAGGAGGGAGAGGGTGGAGAGGTGGTGGTGTGACTGGGGAAGAGGAGGGAGAGGGTGGAGAGGTGGTGGTGTGACTGGGGAAGAGGAGGGAGAGGGTGGAGAGGTGGTGGTGTGACTGGGGAAGAGGAGGGAGAGGGTGGAGAGGTGGTGGTGTGACTGGGGAAGAGGAGGGAGAGGGTGGAGAGGTGGTGGTGTGACTGGGGAAGAGGAGGGAGAGGGTGGAGAGGTGGTGGTGTGACAGGGCTGGGGAAGAGGAGGGAGAGGGTGGAGAGGTGGTGGTGTGACTGGGGAAGAGGAGGGAGAGGGTGGAGAGGTGGTGGTGTGACTGGGGAAGAGGAGGGAGAGGGTGGAGAGGTGGTGGTGTGACAGGGGAAGAGGAGGGAGAGGGTGGAGAGGAAGAGGAGGGAGAGGGTGGAGAGGTGGTGGTGTGACAGGGCTGGGGAAGAGGAGGGAGAGGGTGGAGAGGTGGTGGTGTGACTGGGGAAGAGGAGGGAGAGGGTGGAGAGGTGGTGGTGTGACTGGGGAAGAGGAGGGAGAGGGTGGAGAGGTGGTGGTGTGACAGGGCTGGGGAAGAGGAGGGAGAGGGTGGAGAGGTGGTGGTGTGACTGGGGAAGAGGAGGGAGAGGGTGGAGAGGTGGTGGTGTGACTGGGGAAGAGGAGGGAGAGGGTGGAGAGGTGGTGGTGTGACTGGGGAAGAGGAGGGAGAGGGTGGAGAGGTGGTGGTGTGACTGGGGAAGAGGAGGGAGAGGGTGGAGAGGTGGTGGTGTGACTGGGGAAGAGGAGGGAGAGGGTGGAGAGGTGGTGGTGTGACTGGGGAAGAGGAGGGAGAGGGTGGAGAGGTGGTGGTGTGACTGGGGAAGAGGAGGGAGAGGGTGGAGAGGTGGTGGTGTGACTGGGGAAGAGGAGGGAGAGGGTGGAGAGGTGGTGGTGTGACAGGGCTGGGGAAGAGGAGGGAGAGGGTGGAGAGGTGGTGGTGTGACTGGGGAAGAGGAGGGAGAGGGTGGAGAGGTGGTGGTGTGACTGGGGAAGAGGAGGGAGAGGGTGGAGAGGTGGTGGTGTGACAGGGGAAGAGGAGGGAGAGGGTGGAGAGGAAGAGGAGGGAGAGGGTGGAGAGGTGGTGGTGTGACAGGGCTGGGGAAGAGGAGGGAGAGGGTGGAGAGGTGGTGGTGTGACTGGGGAAGAGGAGGGAGAGGGTGGAGAGGAAGAGGAGGGAGAGGGTGGAGAGGAAGAGGAGGGAGAGGGTGGAGAGGTGGTGGTGTGACTGGGCTGGGGAAGAGGAGGGAGAGGGTGGAGAGGTGGTGGTGTGACTGGGCTGGGGAAGAGGAGGGAGAGGGTGGAGAGGTGGTGGTGTGACAGGGCTGGGGAAGAGGAGGGAGAGGGTGGAGAGGTGGTGGTGTGACGGGGCATGACAGACAGTATACCCCCACCCCTACCCCTCCCCCCCCACCCCCCCAAGCGGATCCCATCCTCGTCTCCCACTCCCCTGCTCACCGCACTTCATCTGTTTCCCACTAACCCTTATCAGGACCAGATGGGTCAAAAAACCGTCCTCCCTTGGCATCCCTACACGCTGCCTCTCTCTCTCTCATCCCTCCTTCGCCCCCGGCGGCTTCGCTCGTTTATGACACCCCGCGGATTTTGTCACTCCGCGGTCTCTGGCAGCAGAGAGAGAAATACCAAACTAGAGCCTTCCATTTCACCACCACGCGAGAGAGAGAGAGAGAGAGAGAGAGAGAGAGAGAGAGAGAGAGAGCGAGAGAGAGAGAGAGAGAGAGAGAGAGAGGCGAAGGGCTTGGTGGAGTGAAAGAATGAGCCTTCCTCTCATTCACTTCACTCCTTCCATTTCATTGTCTTGCTCTCTTCACCAACACCCACTATTAGGACTACTGTTTACGGCTTTCAGTGACCTTAAAGTGTGGTGACGTGTTCTGAAGACTATTCTATTCATTTGATTGTATAGTATACCTGTATTTGGAAATTTTCTTAGTCACACCAACACTATTCTTGAAGCACTTTTCTTCTCATTCTGTGAGTATATACAGTTTGGCGAGTTCGCTATTTCCATTTGAACAAATGAGGACTGTCATCACACATGACGCATCCGGCCTGTACAGTGCCTGCGTCACTGACATTTCTGTCCCCTCACCTCACCTTATTTTCTGCTGCTCCATAAATATCCTCTCAGAAAATGTGACTGAACCTGTGCAAAACTACTTGACATGTTGGTATTTCCCATATCACAGTCAACTAAACACAAACATTGAAGACGCAAATTGTGATTGGCCAGAATGAGATGATGCATGATGATGTACAGTAAGATTATAAGAGCGCCCCTCACTTCACACGGGTGTGATTTTTGTTTTTTTGTAGGAATAATTTCACATCTCTGATAACCTTTTCTCTTAAACAGTATGCCTATTATTGGCCAGTCAGCCTATACCTTATTATTGGCCAGTCAGCCTATACCTTACCCACTACGCACTTGACACCAAGTATGTATTTTATTTGACTATATGTCTGTATCTTTTTGATACAGAGACAGTCATGGCGGCAAGACTAACTGTTCAGGAGAGAAGAAAAACTGGATTTTTTTGTTTAATCCAAAATGAGTTAATAGCACAGGCAGACTATTCAGATACTAGAGCATGTCTGAAATAAATGTCAGAGCTGAAATCGACATGTCAATTCAGAGCAAATCTAGTCCTCCTGATTGGTCACTGACCACATGG
>NC_136796.1:37164225-37169225 GCF_951216825.1 Electrona antarctica
ACCAGGGCCACGCCGTCAGGCTCATGGGGCGCATCTTCATTATTGTTGTACGAGGCCACCAGTAGCTCTGGGTACTGCATGGAGAGGAGAGAGGAGAGGAGAGGAGAGGAGAGGAGAGGAGAGGAGAGGAGAGGAGAGGAGAGGAGAGGAGAGGAGAGGAGAGGAGAGGAGAGGAGAGGAGAGGAGAGGAGAGGAGAGGAGAGGGGAGGGGAGGGGAGGGGAGGGGAGGGGAGGGGAGCAAAATGTCAAGGTCACATCACATGATTATTTAGTAATGTAATTTAGCTTTGAAAATATTAAAGGACCACTTCACCACTTTTGAACTTTCAACTCTTTATATTATTGGTCCTCCCTAATGTTCATGATAAAATACCACCATTTTTTTCTACTCAACCTGTGGCTCATTGGAGGGCTGTGGTCAGTTCAGAAACCGTCCACCAATGACATCATCGTTAGGCTTCAATGTTCGTATTGCAACTTTTCAGGAATAGAAAGCCTGCAGTTTCTATTAGCTTGGATTCCCCATCGATGATGTCACTGGTGGACAGGTTTCTGAACTGCCCACATCCCTCCTATATGAGACACAGACCGAGTAGAAACAAATGGTGGCATTTTATCATGAACATTAGTGAGGACGAATTACATGAGGATAGGTTGAAAAGTGGTGAAGTGGTCCTATAATAATACAAAAGTCTCTAACTTGCGAAATGAGAGTTCACACAGGGCAACGCCCACCTTACCTGAAGGGACCAGTCGAGGCAGGTGATGACGCGATGCTTGGACCAGTGTTCGTCATAAAAGAGCCTGCTTAACGACAGACTGGATCCGCCCGCCGAGTCTCTGGAAGGAGCCAATGGGGAGACCATGGTCAATGGTTACTTCCTGATCAAGCAAGAAGGTGATTGGGTTGAATTGGGTGATTGGATTGGGGTGATTGGGCAGTGATTTGTATTGTTGACCTATTTCTTTCGTTCATTTTTTACCCCTCTATCACACAGAACTATATGTTTTTTGTGTCCATATCACTGAGCCCAAAAAATAGTTCCATGTGATAGAGGGGTCAAAGTTGAACAAAAGTTGCGCTAACATTTTAGAAATAGTTCAACAATACAAATGACGCTATAGTTTTGTGAATTAATATACTTTTAATGCGTGGCCCCAGTGCCCCCACAAAATGACAGGAACTGCTTAATATCGAATTAATACTAATTAATATTATTACAGTTGCAACCACTATATTAATGGCAAGTATTTCATACAACTTAAGTTCAAAAATTGTGAACTATCCCTTTAAGAAATAATCTACTTAGTTACTTTCCACTACTGCTAGTGTCAACCAGTGTTGTTTTTGACAGAACATTTTTTTATTTTAGTTTTAGTCATAGTCTTTTGAATAGTTTTCATTTAGTTTTAGTAACATTTTAGTCACCTGGATATGTTTTAGTGTTTTTGTTGACTAAATATCATAAGATTTTAGTCGACTAAATGTACAGTTGATTTAGTCGACTAAAATGTATTTTGGCGGGCCTTGATGCCGTCATAATGGCAGATTTTACACTTGCTGAAAATAGCCAATCTACAAGCTTGTAGATCTGCTATCTTCAGCATGCAACCAAGTGTAAAATGACCTGTCCACTAGTCCCTTCCTAACATTTTAGTCTAGTCACCATAGCTTAGTTTTAATTTAGTTTCCATTTCGTTTTCGTCAGTGAAAAAAGGTAGTCGACGTTTCGTTTCAGTATTAGTCGACGAAATCAACACTGGTGTCAAGCAAGGCTTTGATAACCCTGGTCCATTATGGAGGACCCATGCGGTGACTGGAGGGACAGTGCTCTTCTCACACACGGGTATCTGACCGATCCCTTAGAGATGGTGAAGATTTGAATCCCTTTTTGAACTGACGTGAGAATGTTTGTGTGAGAGAGCGTGACATCATCACAGGGAAGATGTGGTTTTGTATAGCCTACATCAAAGGAGCTCTGGATTGACACCACCGAGCATGAGTCACTCTGTTGTTGGGAGCTTTGGGGGCATTTCTTACTTCTAAGCACGCAAGTGAGCGCACGCACGCACGCACGCACACAAACGAACGCACGCACACAAACAATGGTATTTAGTACTGTCTCATTTTGGGACGGCAAGCTATAAATCCAACTGGAGCTCTATGCACACACAGCCATTTTGGAAAGAACTTGGGCACCTTCCCTACTTCCTTCACAGGTGTTACCGATGATACTAATGAAGGCTCTGTTCCATTCTGGTCAAACAGAGTCAGGGTGCTGCTATTGTGCATGTTGGCTCACTGGAAACACTCTGCTACACCAGTGGGTCTGAAAAGTGTCCTTGAGTCTCTCCCTATCCCTCCGTCCTCCTCACCCCTCCTTGTCGTTCAGGTCTCCGCCGCTGTAGTCGAAGAAGAGGTCCCTCTCCTCGGCGAGGGCGCGCTCCATCACTCGGAGGCTGCAGTCGAAGAAGCTCTGGAACTCTGACGAGTGCAGGATCTGCTGCTTCTCCTCCTCCGTGAGCTCCCGCAGCACCGCCAACGAGACGCCTGGAGGACACGCACGCAACGCACGCACGCAACGCACGCACGCACGCACGCACGCACACACACAAAGCCCTTGAATGATTGAATATGATTAAGGATTACTGTGATTATGGTAAACTCACATATCACACATACCATAATTCACTGGCAAAAAAATAAAAAATAAAATAACATTTTGAAAACGAAAAATATATTTCGCGGACCCCCTGGCTATGCGTCGCGGACCCAGACCCACTTTGGGAACCGTTGGTGTGCTGTACAGTACATGTTGATTCCTATAAGCGCAGCGCAGATCACAGTGGATTTCACTTCCATATCAGACACACGTCCGGTACGGTACATAACAAAGTACAGACGCTTCCTAATGCATCTTTTCTAATAAAAAGCCACACGGCAACAGAACTTCATAAACAAGAGACAAACAAAGCCTCATGCGACCGCCCCGCCCCGCCCCTCCCTTTGAACGTAATCGCAGCACACAGCATGTGCACTCTTTAATGTCACTGTCCCCATGATGCACACACACACACACACACACACACACACACACACACACACACGCACACACGCACGCACGCACACACACACGCACACGCGCACACACACACACACACACAGACACACAGACACACACACACACGCACACACACACACAGACACACAGACACACACACACACGCACGCACGCACACGCACACACACGCACACACACACACGTGTGCACATGCACACACACACACGTGCGCACACGCACACACGCACACACGCACACGAGCGGAGGCTCGGAGCTTTCCCCTGGCCCTTCACTTTGATCCCTTCCTTTGTATTATCGTTATATGAGTTGTCAGAATAAGGAGCCAGTGAATCAAGTGGCAGAAAGATCAAAGGCCTGGACCTTCTAATAAGCCATGGAGACAAGTGACTGTGTATGTGCAGTGTTTGTACGTGCACGTGTGCACGGACGCACACATCTATCTGTGTGCACGTTTTAGCCTGTTCCTCTGACTCATATAGTCTGTGACTGTGTTTGTGTGTGTGTCCGTGTGTGCGTGCGTGCGTGCGTGCATGCGCACGTGTGTCTCTGTGCTGTGTTTTAACCCTGTCTCCACAAAACCACGCATTATTTACCCCAAACCCCCTCACTCACTCACACACACGCGCGCACGCACGCGCACACACGCACGCGCACACACGCACACACACACACACACACACTTTGATGTAAGGGCCGTGGAGGGGTGGGAATGGGGGGGGGGGGGGCATCCACTGACAGGTTTTTAATCACTGGTCGACCCCTGAATGTGGCAGAGTGTCGCTGATAAGCATGGCCCCGCCCCAACTCCACGACCCCGTCCTCACCCCCGCCGTCCCGTGCCGTCCCACGTAGCCCCCTCTGTCCCCCCAGTGCCATCTGATAACGCCACCGGTCATCACTGTGTCACACGCAACGTTTCATGACCGGACAGCGAACGTGTGTGTGTGTGTGTGTGTGTGTGTGTGTGTGTGTGAGGAGGAGGAGGAGGAGATGACGAAAGAAATGGAGGTGGGGTGTGGCGGGAGGAGGGGGGTGTGTGTGTGTGTGGGGGGGGATCAGAGCGGGAGGAGGGGCGGTGGGTGGGGCCGTATAGAGCGTTGCAGTCCCGTCCTCGCCGAGCGGCCCGGAAGATAATTTCCCGTTGGTTTCTCCCATAGAGACGTTGTGGCCGAGTTGGCTTGTCTGAGGCTTTAAGGTCTTTAAATGAATACTTTCTGAAACATCTATGGGGGAAAATGAATGGGAAATGATCTTCCGGCCCGCTCGTCGTTCTGGAAGGGGGCGGGACTGGAGTTTCTTCCAGCTGTGAAATGTCCCTTAACCCATTTAACCTAAGTTAGATTCTACAAATGTCTTCTAAATCATGACAGTTTTCAGAAAAACCTGTTTCTATGTCAGTGGTGCTCAACCTTTTTCATGTCAAGGACCCCCAGAATTATCTGTATTTGGCCTCCGACCCACATCTGAAAATATGTTGTTCCAGGGAACCCCCCCCCCCAGAAGCAAAGGTTTGAGTTAAAAACGTTCACTCTGAAAGAATATATACATTCAAAGATGTGCGCCATATTTTCACGATTTAAAAGAAATAGCAAACCTACAAGCTGCACACGAGCTTGTAGATCTGCTATTTTTCAATAGCGTTTCCATCTCGTACCTTCCTTGTTCTCCTTGCTGTCGTCTTCATCCTGTGGCTCTGCCTCCGGGCCTGGCTTCACCTCTGCCAGCTCCTCATCCTCCTCTTCCTCCTCTACTGAGAGAGAGAAAGAAAGAAAGAAAGAAAGAAAGAAAGAAAGAAAGAAAGAAAGAAAGAAAGAAAGAAAGAAGAAAATGTCATGTTAATTGACAGCTGTCCCAGTTTTCCTTTGCCCTTTTAGAAAATACCTCCTCCTCCTCCTTACCAAAGTAATCACTCCCAGA
>NC_136796.1:37174225-37183707 GCF_951216825.1 Electrona antarctica
CCCCCCCCCCCTCCCCCGCCCGCCACCCCAAGCCGAGTTTCATCAAGGCAGACCCCCGCCATGCAGCGGTGTGTACGGGGGGAGGACTTCCACATAACGTGTTTCCCCGCGGCGCGGCAGCACGGTATTAAGCGGCAGGTGGAAAGAAAAAGCATTAACAAAAAAAGCGTAGACACTAGACAGACACAGGCCAAACTGTAGAGGCGCACACACGCACACACACGCACACGGAGTGTGTGTGTGTGTGTGTGTTGTCTCTTTTCATTTATACACTGTATCAGCTTTTGTTGCACACCTCGAGACTGTTTTAGATTTTGCACAAATAACAGTTCCTGTAGTGTGTCTGTAAGTTTAGGTATAGGTGTGTGCGCGTGTGTGCGTGCTACAAAGTAACCTATGAAACCCAATTCCCCCCAGGGTGTTTGACATGGACAGAGCTCTTCTCTTCATGTCAAGCACACACACACACACACACACACACACACACACACACACACACACACACACACACACACACACACACACACACACACACACACACACACACACACACACACACACACACACACACACACACACACACACACACACACACACACACACACACACACACACACACACACACACACACACACACACACACACACACACACACACAGGGGAAAGAAAAACAAGAGTATCTGTTGAAAATTTTCCATTCAACGGAAATAGTCTGGATATTTTTGGGTCTGGACCGTGACAGTGCCGTGTGATATACGGCCCACTGGCGACAACAACACCAGCAGTATCTTCATATGGGACTTGGACCATCTTCCTACAGTGAGGGAACCCATAACCCATTGAGACCCCAGATCAGATTCTACTAAAAATGTCTTCCGAATCCTGACAGTTTTTTTTCTGAAAAACGTATCAGTGGTGCTCCAACTTTTTCACGTCAAGAACCCCCCAAAATTATCTGTATTTGGCCAACGGACACCCATCTCAAAATATGTTGTTCCAGGGACCCCTCCAGAAGCAAATATTTGAGTTAAAAAAAGTTCACCGTGAAAGAATATATATTCAAAGATTTGCACACATTTTCAAAAAAAGTCAAAAAACAAAAATCTACAAGCTCGTAGCTTGTATTTTTCAACAGCTAAAGTCTAAAATAATGGTCTCAAAGCGGTTCAAAGCCATGAGGCGACATGCAGACACACACATGCGTCCTCATGGGTCTCAATGGGATAAGGCCATGAATCATCAAACGCTGCCTTGCTCCGGAGTCCTGTGGTCCCCGGGGGTTGACGGTTTGACCGCTCCTCCTCAATGTGGTCTCCTCTCTCTGCTCTCCTCTCCCCCCTCCTCGCCGACTCCTCCCCGTCCCTGTCAACCACCACATTCCAGCCTAGCGGACGGGTCACGGTCACGTCAGGTCAAGCGGAATATATAGAATGGAATAGAGGTTTTTTGTTGCAAGGTGCAACCGTTACAGAAAGATTAAGCCGTTTGGGACGGGAACGCATGTGTGTGTCGCTGTAGCCGTTCAACCACTTTAACCGCTACTTTAACCCATTTGGGCCTGACGTCGAAATAAAAAAAACGCATTTTTACGATTTTTCAAAAATAGCAGACCTACAAGCTCATAGCGCGCCACTCGGTGGCGCGCTATGAGCTTGTAGATCTGCTATTTTTCAATAGCTAAAGTATAGCATAATGCTTAGTTAAAACACCAAAAGGGGTTCCCGCCCAGAATGGGATGTGGTGCAAATCTTTGGATATATAAATCTTTCACAGCGAACGTGTAGACTCAAATCTTCGCTTTCTGCGGGGTCCCTATAACAAAACATTTTCACATGGGGGTCTGCGGCCAGGGGCATTCCACTCATTTTCAACATTTTACTATGTCATTAATATACCTTAGAGCTGTTGTGTAGAAATAATAAAAATGTCCCCCTATTCTGTGTTTCCTAGAACTGGAGGTCTGAAAAAAATCATTAACATGGTGAATCACATCTTGATGATGTCATCAAGATGTGATTCACCATGTTAATGGTTTCTTTGTTAATGATTTTTCTAGGAAACAGAATGGGGGGGACCTTTTTATTGTTTCCACACAACACCTCTAAGGTATATTAATGACATGGTAAATGAGTGGTATTCCCCTTTAATGGATTAAATAGAATGGTGGATAATAAAATACACAATACAGCTTCGGTGGTTCACTGCTGGTACTTTTAATTTCAGCGAGAGTCTAAATGCCTCTGTTGTAAGTCCTACTGAAAGGTGCAGGCAGTGCACCATTTCTGCGGCCGTTCGTTCAAAACCTCTCTCGTTTACGGGGCGGGAGGAGGGGATCAAGGATGGATATGACAAAAGGGAGAGAGAGAAGAAGAAGAAGGCTCCTGATGAATGAAAGAGAAGAGAGATGAGTGAGAAAGCTCCCTGCGTTGTGTGACGACGGCGCGTTGCGTGCTTGGAGATCTGCTATTTTCTGCATGTGACACTGTCGTACAATGGAGCATCGATTAACCCATTTAGACCTGAGGACGGTTCCACAAATGTCTTCTAAATCCTTTTTTCCTGAAAAACCCTTGTTTCTATGTCAGTGGTTCTCAACCTTTTTCATGTCAAGGACCCCCAGAATTATATGTATTTGGCCACTGACTCCCATCTGAAAATATGTTGTTCCAGGGACCCCCAAAGAAGCAATATTTTTGAGTTAAAATGTTCACTCTGAAAGAGTATATTTTCAAAGATTTGCGCCACATTTTCATGATTTTTCAAAAATAGCAGATCTACAAGCTCGTAGCTCGGTGCCGCGCTATGAGCTTGTAGATCTGCTATTTTCCAATAGCTCAAGTATAACATAATGCTTAAAACAGCAAAGGGGGTTCCCGACGGAGTGACGTGTGGAAATATAGTGGTCCTCTCCATGGTCAAAGTTACCCCTATTCTAGACAAGATAAGGCATCTCATCATTAATTTATCCCCTGAGCAAGCAGCTCAATAGAGACACACAGGGACTACAAATGTCACGCCCCCAAATGAGACAGCGTCCTCACTTCTGGTCTGTTGGCACGGTGTACTGCAGGCCAGCCCATAGAAGTCCATTGAAATTCAACTGTAGTTAGCCTACTTTTAAAATAATATGAAATGAACTGAAGACTATATTGATTTGAATAAAAATATGTTTCCAAATGTATGAAGTGTCTTTGTCAACATATATTGTTGTTTTCTCAATAGAGGATGTATTTCACATTTAATTTACCACTTGAATGAGTTACCCATAATGTTAACGGAGCAGAGGGGAGACGGCAGACAGAGAACCTGTCGCTTTTAAGGGACGTCACTGCCTTTACGAGGCTACGAGCGCCGACTTTGAATAGTGGAATTCTCAATAATACATCCCGATCCCGACTGACTTTGTTATTCATGTCTATATTTTGAACATGTCACGGGCTTACTATATATGTTCTACCTACCGCGGAGCTCCGACGGTGTGTTTTACCGCTGTCAACTTGTTGTATAATTAACTTTGCTGAATAGTTGCATGGGAAAATAACCCAGCTAAATGGAGGAGTGACATCCTGACATTTTCAACTACCTAGTGAATTCTCCAGATGAGTATTAATAATAGTCTTGCAAGATGCTGTTTAGACCATTTTCAACAAATACAAGCATATAAAACAAAATACAACAAATATATCTGGGTATTGAAAACCTCAAGGGATGCAACCGTGACGTATATACCGTGCGACCACTTTGACTTGAGATTTACAATGCTAGCACTTTTCACAAACTGATGGAGTATATTATAGTACATTGTAGGATGTATATTGAGATGGCAGGTATGTGACATTGAAAAGGACAAATCAAACATATGGGACGCTTTATTAGAACACAAAGAAAATCGCTACAGCCTCAGTAATGAACCAGTGAAATTAGGGTATTTTATGATGCCTCTCATAGGGATTGCATTGGCAGCTGCAGTACACATTTGAAACGGACCAGAAGTGGGGACGCTGTCTCATTTGGGGCCGTGACATTTGTAGTCCCTGTGTGTCTCTATCGTAATAAAAGAAATGTCAGCACTTGTGCAGGAAAGCAGGTTCAAATCCGGAGTAGAAGAGGAAAGTAATTGGTGCAGCTTTAACTGAATAATTGAGTCAACGTTGACTAAAGTTTACATTGGGTTGTTAATCCATTGAGACCTGAGGAGGATTCTACAAATGTCTTCTAAATCCTGACAGTTTTCTGAAAAACCCCTATATGTCTGGCGTTCTCAAACATTTTCATGTCAAGGACCCCCGATATGTAATGGCCGCCGACCCCCATCTGAAAATATGTTGATCCAGGGACCCCCCAGAAGCAAAGATTTCAGTTAAAAATGTTCGCTCTGAAAGAATATATATTCCAAGATTAGATTCCAGACCTACAAGCTCGTAGCGTGGCAGTCTGTGCTGCGCTACGAGCTTGTAGATCTGCTATTTTTCAATAGCTAAAGTAGGCCTATAACATAATACTTAAAACACCAAAAGGGGTTCCCCAGACAAACATTTACGAACATGGATTTAGTTCATAAATCAATCTGTCTACACTTTTCAGTAATCGTTTTAAGTAACGATTTAAAACAGAATGATAAGTTAACTTTGACAACAACATAAAGATGTGTCACCACCAGTGTTGATTTGGACAGCAAATTTTCATTTAGTCTTTTGAGTAAAATTGAATTTAGTTTTAGTCATATTTCAGTCATCTGAAATGTTTTAGTGTTAGTCTACTTTTAGTCGACTAAATATCGTACAATTTTAGTATACGAAATGTTTTGTAGACTCAAAATGTATTTTGGCGGGCCTCGATGGCGTCATACTCATAATGGTTGATGTTACACTTGGTTGCATGCTGAAAATAGCCGATCTACAAGCTTCAAGCTTCTTCTACGAGCTTAGTTTAAGAAGGTGCAATT
Organism: Electrona antarctica; assembly: GCF_951216825.1. NCBI lineage: Eukaryota > Metazoa > Chordata > Actinopteri > Myctophiformes > Myctophidae > Electrona > Electrona antarctica. The sequence continues at coordinate 37,179,171 of NC_136796.1, forward strand.
GAGGCTATGTTCCATAAATACAGCAAATTGAACGTCCTTATCTTTCTATCGTCATGTCATCGTCATCCACACTTGCACGCATGCGCTCACGCACACACACACACACACACACACACACACACACACACACACACACACACACACACACACACACACACACACACACACACACACACACAGAGATACTTGACAGTAGTCATTCTTCATATAGGTCACTATTGTGTCAAACACAAAGAAGACTGGGGATATAGATATGAGCGGGCGGGGGTGGATTATAGGAGGGAGTGCAGAAGTACTTCCGACAGAATTCCAAACGGATTTGGGGTCTCCCACATGTTGGGAATAACCCTATAAAATGGACCGTACACGCACGCACGCACGCACGCACGCACGCACACACAGTTCGCAGGGGTTCTGAAGAAGGTTGGTGTTGAGCTGTGTGCAGACCACAACACAGGCCAACAGGACTTGAAAGACTCCTCTAATGTGGCCCTGGCACGACACGCACGCACGCACGCGAGCACACACACACACACACACACACACGTATGCACGCACGCACGCACGCACGCACGCACGCAAATCTAATTTATCTTTGCAGATAATACAAAATGAAATGACCCGAGGCATCAGGGGAATTCTGCTGCTTGTATTTGTCCCACCTCCAGTAATGTGATCCACAGTGTGTTTCTACGCCGTCAACCCACCCAATTTAAAGGCTTGAAATAATGATACAGGTGTGAAATCAGATGACGCCAACACATGCTGCAGACTGAAATTACATGGTTAAAAGACACATGCAGGCGTGGATATTTAGGTTCGTTCGCACGCTGTAAAGTCATGTTGAAATAAAAATGTCATTGAAAAGTTATTTATTCATCATGAAAGCAGGGGTTCTCAACCTGGGGGTCCCCATATGATTTTTTTGGGGGGTCCCCAGATGACAGTCTAAGGACTTTTAAGGCCTTTTTAATAAATCTAAAAACAAAAGAAAGAATAGACAAAAAAAAACTGCATTAAAAGTACAGTAATCAACAAACTATACTATAATAACTATAATAACCAATGAATATTGGTCGAATTGTCCCAATAATATAAGAAAGAGAAATAAAAGTGAAAACAGCAGATCTACAAGCTCCCAACGCCTCACTCCATATAGTGTATGGCCAATATACAGTAGAATGCATTTCTCATCTGACCTCATCAAACCCTGTACACTCAAGACACTTCCCTCGCTGCCACTCTTAGATCTCCATATATGGAGCTGACCTGTTCTGACATTCCATATGTTGATCTGACCTCATCAAACCCTGTACATCTCCATATATGGCTAGACACTCTCCATATATGTATGGCCAGTACATAATTAATTCCATATGTTGATCTGACACCCCATGCCAAAGCGCCAGCGCTCGCCCAGCAGTCTGCCGTCACCCAGGCGGATGCGTGCACGCGACCTCGCCCTTTAGGGTGAGGTCGGTTCTCCCATCGTCTTACTGGTATATATATAAAAAATAACACAAAATGCAGAATACACAATGCCACTAAACCAGTGACTTTCAAAAGATGTTGTGCCCAAAACACACAAGTTAAAATCTCAAAGGCAAGCGCACCTGTATTCATATCCTTGCAAAATAACCTCTGTAACATGCGTTCATCACTCTATTTTTATTATAATGCCAAATAAAACTAGGATTTGCCTCTGTAAGAGTTGCATAAACTGTTTTTATAACTATTTGTATACAGTAGTTGCATACTGTAGTGCAGTGGTTATCAAGGACCCCCAAAATGACACTCATATATTTGCCAAGGACCCCCATAAGAGATTTGTACGACTCTAGCAGTGATGTTCAACCATTTTCAGCAAGGACCCCCAGGTTGGACCTGAATTAGGCTACGGTCCCTTATATCCATTTATATCTCTGAGACCTCAATGAATATTGTAAAATCAAAGTTAATTTAACTCTGAGAGTGTACAAATGGAACCAAATGGACCCATATTTGGTTCCATTTGTACACTCTCTGAGTTACAGAACCATAAGGTTCCATTTGGTTCCAAACTATCATTTATCTGGGGACCCCCTGGAACTCCCTCAAGGTACCCCTGGGGGTCCCCGGACCCCACTTTGGGAACCCCTGCTGTAGTGTACAGTATGTTGCAATAATAATGTGTGGTTGTGACAAAATATCCAAAAAGCACACCTGGACTTGTCTCACGCCTTCAGAGACGGTTTCGCCTCAGCAAACCGCGTTGGAAAAACGGAACTATAAGATGACAGTGAGTCTCACATTTGAACAGACATCTTTAAATGTTTTTGAGAATTCTGTCGTTCATTTTGTTGATTTAATCCAATGTTCTGTTGCTGCTTGTGGTGAAAAGATCATATTTCCTCTCTGGGGAATAATAATGTTTAATTGTGACCATAATAGGTCGCAGGTTACTATGTTAAACCTGCCAAACCTGTCGGTCAGCTCACGCCTCCATATAGACGAATTCAGAAGCGGGTCCCATGGTCGCAGGCAACGTATTTCCTGTAGGCGGAGACCACATATCTGCGGTGTAAACTCGCAGCTCTTCTACTACATTGAATGGTACAGTGACTGATGTTAGTCTGCTCAAACGTTACTCTTTTACCTGCTTTTTACTAACACTAACTTTACAAAGATGCCCAGAACATCAGGATGAACCTGTGTGTTTATGTGTAGTAGTGGCAACATTCAACTTTGGAGAGAAACAGAATGTCAAAAAATACACTGTGGTGGCTGAGACCAGAGCCATAGAGTAATGGTTGAGACGAAGCAGTGAAAGGTCCTGAAAGATACATAACGTCAAGTCTTACCCAATACCCAATCTTTCTGTTGTATGAACACAAGGCTGCCGTACTTTATACCTCATACTAAGCATTTTATGTCGTCTCCGCCTACAGGAAATACGTTTGCTGCGACCATGAGACTCGTTACTGAATTCGTCTATTACGCCTCGTGACATCACACCTCGTGACACGTCACACCACCATATATGGCCGTCAGTCCATCACGCCTTGTGACACACTCCATATATGGCCGTCTCCATATATGAAGATCATCACACTGACCTCATCAAACCCTGGATAGCCATACATGGAGAAGATCTGCAGCAACATCTGACCTCAAACCTCAAACCCTTAGATCTCCATATATGGAGCTGACCTGTTATCACATTCCATATGTTGATCCTTCCTCTTCGATGTCTTGCTTTTGACTGATAGCTGTCCATTTAAACTCTAGACGGTCCCGCCCCAAGGGTGTTAGATTAATTTGTCTCCCCAGAGTCCCCACCACATGGTTGCCCACACTGATGGAACAATGTGTGGTGTGTGTGTGTGGTGTGCACACCTGTGTTAGTGCATGTCTGTCAATCAAGTGCATACAGTACACATATAGCCTACTGTAATATGTAAAACATACTGTACTGTACAGTATGTGCATGTATGTTTACGTCCGTGCATTCGTACGTGTGCGTGTTGTTACTGTACATGTTCTAGTGTATTTTAGCTTTGATGTGTGTGTGCGCATATATACTGTATGTGCATGGGTCTATGTCTACAGTGTGTGTGTGTGTGTGTGTGTGTGTGTGTGTGTGTGTGTGTGTGTGTGTGTGTGTGTGTGTGTGTGTGTGTGTGTGTGTGTGTGTGTGTGTGTGTGTGTGTTGATGAGGACAGTAGAGAAGTGACCATTTTGGAAGTGGCATGTACATTTGACCACAGTCTGGAAGAGGCATTCCTTACCAAGGTGCTTAAGTACCAGCGTCTTAAGGATGCTATTATACAGCTTGGCTACAAATGTAAACTACTTGTGTTCATATTTGGAAGCCTCGGTAATGTCCATAAATCAGTCGTGAGGGGCCTGCAGATTGCAGGCATGCCCAAGCTGAGAGCTAAGGCATCGGCAAAATTCTGTTCAGTGTCTGCAATAATTGGCAGTCGCCATATATGGAGAAGGCGATGCTTTCTGTACCTGTGATCTGTATCCTGAAGCAACGTTTTTTTCAAGTTTGCGCATCCACTATTGTTTGTGTTCAAGAAATTCCTTGTAAAATGTGAATGCAAATAAAGATGTTAAATCTGTGTGTGCGTGCGTGTGCGCACACATATGCCCACACATAATGGTTTCTCATTAAGCCTGCAGGGCCGTCCATGCACTAAGGCCTCGGGGGTCTGTCTGTGGCCAGGCTCCTGGTTAGACAGACCTCTCTGGCTGCTGTGCCAGCCGGGCCGTCCTGGGCCTGGCACAGCCCCAAGAAGAACCCACATCTTTACAGCGAGCCGTCATGCCACACTATGTGCCATGCTCACAGACCGGCCGGCGGCCACATAGGCCCTGATTAAAACCCATGACTTCAAACTTTCCAAACTTTCAGAGAGAGAGAGAGAGAGAGAGAGAGAGACAGAGAGAGAGAGAGAGATAGAGAGACAGAGAGAGAGAGAGAGACAGACAGACAGACAGACAGAGAGAGAGAGAGAGAGAGAGAGAGAGAGAGAGAGAGAGAGAGAGAGAG